>NC_092413.1:106537670-106773911 GCF_040894005.1 Engystomops pustulosus
CTCATAGCGTTCCAAAACTATAACCACTTATAGTGACACAGGTCAGATTTGAAGAATGGGGCCGCGTCCTTAAGGCCAAAAGAGGCTGCGTCCCGTAGGGGTTAAGAGACTTAAAGAAAGTCATGGCATATCACTAAAATTATTATGTGACCTTTAAGACCCTCACCAATACTAGCCTCTTTACTGTAACCTGAAGCACATTTACAGAATAGATTATGAGAAGCAGATTTTATGGATGTTCACACCCTGACATATTTTGAAATAAATATGGATTTTTTTTTTTTAAACCCTTTGTGGAAGCTAGCGAAAACCTCTTGAAATGTTTTGGATATTACAAGTGGCTTATTGTAGTTTCTCTGTGCACCTTGCCTTACAACGGAAAGGTATAACTTCATGCTACAGTTGAAAAGCTGATCATGTGTATATCACATGGTGTACAAACAGTATGAAATGGTTAAGTCTTCTAATCAAATTGGTCAGTATACAAAATTACTCCCCAAATATAACCTACCCTTTGTCATTTTCCAACAATTATCTAACAAAATGAAATTTACATAGTCAAACAAGGTTATGCATCAAAACTAATAAAAGTAAAACTGTGGGCTGAATTTTGCTCCCCTCAAGTAGCAGTGCCCAACAGATTGCTGTAAAAAAGAAAAATTCACACAATGTGCTTTCCAAGTAAAAATGTGCTCTGTCAGCTCCACTTTCCATCATTATCCAATATTTATGTAGGCAGACAATGCTGCGTTACACCATGTGAAATGAAAGAACATCAAAATTATTTGGACTCATATATGACATTTCTTTAAGTGTACAAATTTTTGGTTCCTGTCTAGCAGCAGTTATTCAGCCCAAATGCAAAAAAAGAAGGAATCGTGAAGCATCAAAACATTTTCTGTACATCACATGATATACTATTAACATGGAATTTCCAAGTATGCATAGTAAAGTTTAATATAATGCTTCAAGTGCACACAGTCATTTAGAAGACTAACATTTTAATGTTTTGATTAATAAAATACCCGCCAATATTAAGGAAATGTTCTACTTTTTGCTGGCAACACCAATAAAACATTTTTTATGGAAACGTCTGCCCATTGTAAACCATTAAGCCTGAACTAATCAAAATACGGCATAATGTCTTTGGTCTGGTATTAGTGACAAGCAATTTTAGAGACAATAGCAAAAACAGTGAGGCAAGAAAACATTGCTTGATTTTGCAATTTTATATACAAAATGGGAAAACAGAATATCAGTTTAGTTATGCATTTGATGTTTTTCCATTCGGGAAACTGGAAATGTAATTTCTGGAGGATGTACTTATAAACCTATTTGGACCTGCAGATCCTCAGCATGAGACGTCAATACAGCATTAGAAAAATTAGAATGATAATTATTAGAAGTGGTCAAAATGGATATGCAAAATGACTTGTCTGGGTAGCTTTGCCAACGCCATTTACAATTTACACATTTCCAAAAAAATAAGTATTCTGCATTCCCAACATATTTTCTCCATGTTAGCTTTATGAACAAATACAGCTGAAACTAAAAGTTTACATACACTATGTAAAAATACACAAATGCAAGTTTGTCTCACTGTCATGAAACCAGAATAAACCTTTCCCATTTTAGGTCAATTGCGATTATCAAAATCCTAAGAGAGAATTTTTTACGGTATTTTTACCACTTTCTGCTAAGCCAAAAGTTTACATAAACTAAGATAACTATGCCTTTAAACTATATGGGGCAGCTTATATGATGATATCATGTCTTGAAGCTTCTGAATTTTATTGGCAACATCTGAGTAAGTTAGAGACACACCAGTGGTTGTATTTTAACCCCTACCCGCACATAATATTAAGTCCTTTCCCGCACCAAAAAGTGCCAATACATCCAGCTGCTGGCACCGGCTCACAAAAAAAAAAAAGTCTCTGCATCCGTAAACAGAATCGTTATTGGACACGCATGGTGAATGCCGTAAAAATAAAACCCGAAAAACTTTGATTTTTTTATTAATACTCTTAAAACAATGCTCTAAAAAGTGATAAAAAAGTGCTCCAAAATAAGACTGCTAAAAAGAACAACTTTTCTCACAAATATAAGCCCTTAACCAGATTTGCCAGCCAAAAAATAAAACTGTTATGCCTCCGAAAAAAAGATGGCGATTCTAAAATGTTGTTTTATTCATTAAAATTGGGTATTGAGGTATTTCCGTTATTGTGGCGAGCCACAGAAGCAAAATAGCATTATCATTTTTATGGTATGGTGAACGGCCAAAAAAAGCAAAAGGATCTTACCAAAAATTGATTTTAATTTCCTCCACCAACAAAGAGTTAATAAAATTTTATCAATTAGCTATAGATGCCGCAAAATCATGTACCAGATTAGTGCATCTCATGTGTGAAAAAAATTAAGCACCTATATGTCCAAATTAAAAGAATACAAAAATTACAGCCTGTACAATATGACAATGCAAATCTGCTCTGAATGGAGCCGCTTCCATTCTATGTCCAGCCGTGTTCCTATACAGCAGGTTACTACCACATATGGGGTATTCGTACACTTCGGAGAATTTGGGTATCACACTTTGTGGAGCTTTTTGTCATTTAATCCATTGTGAATGTTTACTATTCTGCACAAAATGACTGTATTTTCCAAAAAATATTACAATTTGTAGACAGCATCTTCATGTTGTTTTAACCCCAACAAAACACCTAAATATTGCCAAACTGTTACAATGCGGCTTAAAGGAATCTAACATCAGTATCAGTGGAGTCCTGTGCCATTTCTTGATATCCAGGAATGCCTTGCAATTTACAGAAAAAAAGCATTTTAGAAGATATGTAAATGGGCCTGAGGGGCTCTGAGGATTTCAATAGAGCCCCTCCACAGTCCACAGGGGTTTACCATTAGTGCTAAAGTCGATGTTTTGGAGTGGTCATCACAAAGCCCTAATCTCAATCCTTTTGAAAATTTATTTTCAAAGCTGAAAAAGCAGGTGCAAGCAAGGCAGCCTAGAAACATGGATCAGTTACACCAGTTCTGTCAGGAGGAATGGGCCCAAATTTCTACCAATTTTTGTTAGAATATTACACAAAACCCAAGTAATACAGTTTCAGGGCAATGGTACCAAATACTAGTGACATGTATTATAATTTTTGACTTCACAGATAAGTAATAAAAAAAATGCAATTAAATAATTTTCTCCCATATATTATTCTGGAATTTAGAAAATATAAATAGTTTTGGTAATCCTAATTTACCTAAAACAGGAAAGGTTTATTCTGATTTCATGTCAGAGAGAAAAACATGCGCACGTGTCGTTTTATGAAGTGTATTTAAACTTCTGGTAAATTCCTAGGAAGATGAACATGTAATTTACTGTAATTTCTTACCTTTATAGGCAGATGTTTTGTAGTTGTATTCTATTGCAGAAATAACATCTTTCCAAAAATCATACTTTTTCTGTCCGTCAGTCTATACGGTAAAAACAAAAATATGACATGTCAATATTGTATATTCCATATCCTATGTAAAATTACCCCTTCTAAATGGTGGTTGTGAGGTTGACAGATAAGCTTGTCCAGAGTCATGTACAGGAACATAATAATGGTCACAAATCCACACACTGCTTTAGAAAATTAGGAACTAAAAATCTGTGCAGCTCTCACTTTTGTACAATATTTATATATATATATATATATATATATATATATATATATATATATCGATATCGCTGCCTAGGTAACACAGCTAGTGCCACAATCATATGCAATACCTACAGAAGCCATACCCTGACATGATGTAAGCATATTTTTCACTATTTCCAACCAAAACTGGAAGAGGATTCAATGTGCAAGTAGTAAACAGATCCCTTTTGTATTTTCAATGTAGTTTCCACTAGTTTATGCCAGGGAGCTTGCATGGATGGATATACATTGCAGAACTTTCCCACTGATATCCATCGGAGTAAGATTGAGACAGACAAAACCATCTCTCCCTTTATGCACAAGCCTATCCTACAAACCCCAGCAGCCAGAGAGCCCAGCCATGCCACCTCCCCTCTAATCTCACAGCAGACAGCTCATTTGGAAACAGCCATTTATTGCTACCTACCTCCATCCCTCAGCATTACCCATCTCCTCACATCTCACAGCAGACAGCTCAGTCTATTACAGCTCATTCTTCCTGCCACCCACCCCTTCCATGTGTAGCACACACTGTCCAGTCCCTTCTTCCAGAAATTGCTATATAATCATATGTAGAAATAGAGAGAGATATAACACATTTATACTGTAGAAAGGAGTACAAGGGAAAGGTCCAGTACATTATCTCTCGGCATAGTAGCTATGCAGTGTGAATGGAGATCAGAAGGTGAGCTGAGTGCTGGTCCAGTTAGATACAAACAGAAAGGAGATAACATGTGACCTGTGCTAGGGTAACATGGCGAATTATAAATGAAAAGGCAGCTGCAGTTTGGAAATAAGGAGTTAAGAATAGGTGCACCATACAGCTAAGTATCATATTTTACTATAGGAACCACAGTACCATATGAGTTTAATGAATTCTCTTTCACAAAGGTGTTAATAACCATTGAAAGTTAACGCAAAGATTCTGAGAATATGGTCACTTTTTCCAGTTTGCTTTGTTCCATTGTGAGCAAGTAAAAATCTACAAGACCAGCAAAAGGTAAGCAGATTCTGCTGTGCCTCAGCAGCAACATGAAGCAACATGATGCTTTCCAGCACAACTTCATATGTGGCTTTACTAATACATTGTCTCAGAATCTTGTAACTATAGAGAACTATCAATCAATATCATTTCCTAGCTGAAATTATGAACATGTGCACTCTACAAACACATGCCAAGGAGGATGCACCAGCCATGTGCCCATAGAAAATAATGGGACTGTGAGTTGGTTCGTGAAAAAACTGCTAGCACACAGCACTATTGTTTGTTTGTGTGCATGAAGCCTTCAACCAATATTTGAAAAAAAAAAAATAAAAAAAAATCTTACATTTTACTCACCATTTCTAATGAATCAACAATTTTAGCACACAGAAGAGCTCCAGGTAGGTCAAAATAGTTGTCATAGAAGTAGTATTTAGCTGTAAAAGGAGAAGACAACAGGTTAAAGTTCAAGAACAAGTCTACTAACCCCACTATGGGGACTTTAAATGTAGTGTTTGGGGACAAAGTGCAAAAAACTAAAACAGCAAAATTAGTTCAAGGTAGTAACCGTAAAATAGTAATATAAAATATTAAATATAAAAAGGCTTGTCTTTTAACCTGCACTCCAAATGCAAACTGGTGACTTGATAAACTGGAGTTACCTCGCTTTTTTGGGTGATCCAGGGATGCACCTTATGTACAGCTCATGGTGTCTTGTGCAGCAAAAGACACCTGTCCACTACAACTGATCAGTGACTGAGCAGTTAAGTGCCATAGACCGGCTGAGAAACTAAACTCCTTATGGAACATTTTCCTTTTGCAAAGGCACAGAGAGTTAGAGGATTTTTGGAGGCTTAAAAACATGGCTGCTTTCTTTCAAAAACAGCTCATCTTCTGACCATGGTTAATGTATGGTTTTTCAATTAAGTTCTGTCAATTTAAATACAGCTGAATTGCAATACCAACAAAACCATGGTCAGGTGTGGCATGATTTTTTGGAAGAAATCAGTCATATTTTCCAAACTCCAGAAATCCACTTGGCCATGATTGCTCCAATAGAGATTCTGGGGAGGAAATATGCTAATAGATTTTTCTGAGTGGGATAAGTAAAAATTGCATCAGTGCTGCCTTGAAAGGCAATTTCATTACTTACATCAATACATGACTTACAAGAAGTCTAGTGACATGATGTGTGATAATAGCCAAACCAGTGTATTTATTCCAAAAGGAATGGACTCCCAAATGTGAACAGCGCTGTTTCTATGTTTTTGCACAACATCAGCACAGAGTAGGGAACTAGTGTGGCTAAGTGAGAGCCATAGACTCCTATCTGGTCTGGCTATTAATCCATCATATAACCCCCAGTGGAGAATGCATGGCCTTTAAAGGGGGTTTTCCATTTCAGCAAATACAATACAATTTTCCAATAGGCTTTCCATATCAATTCCTTACAGTTTTCTAGATCTCCGCTTGCTGTCATTTTATAGAAAGCTTCTAGGTTCACTTCCAGTGGACAGAAACCTGACCATGGTTACACAGGTGCATGGCTCTGATTACTCTATGTATATGCAACATCCCCCCACCGGGGCCTAGCCTTTTCTCGGGGCCTGGAGACAGCCTGGGCCTGCAGTACCTGAGTGGCTGGCGGTTGCGGCCTAAGCACGCTTGTGTCACGGTGCTTGGTATGGGGAACCGGAGGGCTGTCCTACAGCCTGGCAGGTCTCCAGCAGGGTGGTGTTGGCAAGAAATGATGAGGGAGAGACTGCTGTAGCGGATCTCCCTGGGGCAACCCTTTGGTGTCTAGAGTATGAGTCTCTGTGTGGTGGACAGGGTGCCCGTGATGGTGACAGCCGGAGTAGCAGGGACCAGACGGAGGCAGAGGTTGAACAGAAACACTTACAGTTCTTTATTGGAACCGACAGGAACATCAGCAACGTGCCTTTAACAAGATGGTGGAGTACTGGAGAGGTATTTGGAGGGAGCCACAGGATGTAGATCACCAGCCTGGATGCAATGGCAGGCTGGGAGGTAGCTGTGTCCTGGAAGGATGCTTCAGCTTGTCCTGGATTGCTTCAGGTATCACCCTTGAAGGTAGGATGATACTCCTTTCCTCTCTCTCTCTGTCTAACTTGTTCAGACTCTCTGGTCTGACTGGAACTCCTCTAAGAGTCTTCTTTAGAACATTCCTGGCCAGGGGTTTTATTATCTCCCCTTGGTCAGGTGGTGGCTGCTCCTCCAATTACCTCTCAGCTCACAGAGACAGGATGCAATACATGTGATTGGCTGACACATATGACATCACATAAAACAATTAACTCCTGCCTTACCAGGCAGGATCTACCACTGCAAAGTTCCCCTGTGTCCTATAAGGACTATGTAGTGTGATGTAGTGACATGCTGTGGGGCTGACTAGACCCTACACAGACTGCAAGCTACATGGTGGGACGTATTCGCAAACACAGCTCTGCCTTGCATCGGCGAGGGTGTTGCATATATAACAAGCCGTGAACCTGTGTGACCATGGTCAGATTTCTGTCCACTGGAAGTGAAGATATAAGGTTTCTATAGAGTGAGAGAAAACAGTCGAATTGATTCAGAAAGTATATTGGAAAATTGTATAACCTTTTATAATACTAACAATAACACTAATTTGCTGAAATGGGAGTACCTCTTTAAGTCAATCAAGCTTGCTAAGGGTCGCGCTCGCACTTTTGTCAGACTTTCCGCCGTTTTCGGGATTTTTTTTTGTGCAGCTGCGCTAGCTTTAATGCGACACAAGTTGGGGGGGGGGGGGGGTCGGACGATCCGACTTGTCTAGACTGAGCGTGGGATTTAACTTTCAAATTGTGCAGCAAGACAACGCACTTACATGCAGCAGGAAGAAGAAGGTGAACTCCGTCGGACCCAAGCAGGGAAGCGACACATGCAGGATATCGGCGCAAGATCTTAGTAAATCGTGGCAGAATGCATTGTCAGACAGGTGCACCTTCGGTGAACTCCAGCAGCCGAGTAAGTAAATGAGCCCCAAAGACTTGGTAACCACACTGTTTCCAGTTGGGGGTCATCCTTATCGAATAGATATACTGGTCTGGCTATTATCCCATATCATGTCACTAGACATGTTTGATAGTAAGGGGGCTGCCTTAAAAAGTATCATTGATGCAAAGTTTTCCTTATCCCAACCTGAATAACTTATTTGCCTATTTCCTTTCTAAAAGCTATAGACACAGTGCTGCTTCTAGTACTTGAGGTGTCCACATGTTTTAGAAAAAAAGTCGGACTTTGGCTCCATCTACTGCTCAAAACATAAACTGCAATAAATATAAGCATATTGTTATTAACATCTAGAAGAAGTTTCTTATGTCTCCATTTACAGACCCATATAACGGCTTGATTACTGAGAGACAAATTTTACCTCCTATTGGCACCATTTAATATTCCGTGCAAACTACTGGGATGAGGAAAAAATGGAGTTGCCCCAAATTATTTTCGATTGGGTTTCACTATGCATACAAAATGGTGATAACAGATTAATAGTTATTTTTAGGTTTTACTCAGAAATAAAAGGAAGGACATGTGTACATAAAAAACGCTCAGTTACATATAGTAAACTTTGTTATGTAATTCAACAGGATACAAAAAAAAAAAAAAAAAAACACACCACACAAGCCCAACCATTAAAACAACTGTGGTATATTGCTTCCTACCAGAGACTAGAGAAGTTACAAAAGCAAGTTTGCACATAAGCATAGTCCCATAGGTAAAGTGAGCAAAAAAAACAAGCAAGTAGTTCGTACCTGTAAACAGAAGGGAGTGAATCGCCAACTGCAACTCCATCCCTCTCCGTAATGTACATGTACCGCTCTCTGTTACTGTTCAGAGAGGAAATAACCCTTAAAGAGAACCTGTCACCTATAAAAACGGCACCACGAGCAGCTTACTAAAGTAACCTCCAATAACGCTAATGACACTGCCGCGCTGTACACTGGAACCACGCTGGAAGCGGTCCGACGTATTCATGAGGGTGCGGGTTAAAGTGTGGTGACTGTCGCATGAAGTGTGGCTGTCACCGATGGCCTATGGAGTGGGCGGGGCGGTGCAGGGAAGAAACAGCGCCTCGGACCACCTCCTCATAAATATGCCAGACCACTTCCAATGCGGTCCGGCGTTTCTAGTGAACAGCACGGCAGTGTTTGTTAGCATTATCATAGGGTTCCGATAATGCAAGCAGTGTAACACTGCTTCGTTTTTATAAGTGACACGTCCTCTTTAAGATATAATGTGGTCCTGGCATTACCTACCTGATCGAGCGTATGTTCCATTGATTGTTTTAAAATGTTTCCATTCCCTTTTTTCACCATAAACCTCTTCAATCATTTCAGCAGTCATTGTCTTGGTACCATGGCAGGCTCTGTAAAGAAAATTAAAATTGAACTAATAAATGTGTCTCTTTTCCTGCAGCCTATTAATTTATGTGGCACGTGTGAATGTCTCATAATACATTGCTTTTTGTAGGATTTGGCGTTCACATTTGCAGCATATAGAGAACTGCTCAGGTTGTGTTCACTATGAATGGAAATCACATTATATGAATACGGACATCATAGGGAAAGGGGAATCTGTTACCAGCATTTGGTAAGGTAGAAGCCATCATTTTTGCACATCATCTTAAGTTTAAAAGAACTCAATTAAATTACAAAAAAGGGGAAAATGCAAAAAGTTGAAGAGAGTCATATATTACCTGATACATGTCAGACTATGAGATTGCATGGAAAATGCAACAATGCTGGACTCTACAGAACCTACAAGCATCAACTACTGTCATTTTAAAGAGCAGCTTTTAAATTCAGAATTTAGCTTATCTGTGTCTATATAACCAGAGACCCTTCCTGTTGATGTGTCACAACACAACAATCTAAAAATCATGAAAGTATGTTAAAGCAGAAAGCAGGTGATATTGCCCACTTACTGACAGCCCTATATGCATACTTATCATTGAAAGGCAAGTCCATCAATAAAAAGGGACAACCTCAGGAAGCCTAAGCTCAGAGAGAGGAGGGAATGAAATTCATAGCTTACAAATCCTTAAATAATCTTTGCCAAAATATGTCAATCTATATGCTAGTTCATCCACCAAAATGCCGGTTTGTGAGTTATGTAGTGACTCATGTAACTGCTCTAGACGCGTAGTAAAATATGCTTGTATTGTTCACATGAATTTGAAATTTTCTAAAAAGTAGAAAAATGTGGAGGATACCTGAGAATAGTTCCATCCGCTGCAAGTTTAAGAAAGTTTCCCTCTTCCAAATCCAAGACCAAGCCTTTGGAGCTGAAACAAGCAGCAGAAATATGTATTTATAGACAAAGCTTCATTGATTTCATAATCAGGATGCATATTTGTAAAACTTTTATTATATAGCAGCTGCATTACTTGAGTAGTTGGTGCTAAACACACACAAAAAATAATTCTATCAATATTGAAGTGCCGTTATGTAGTTCTATGGACAACAATTTTTAATCGGTTCACAATATGTACAGCGGCCGTCAAAGTGAGATATTCTAATGTGCCACCTATTTACGGCACTGCTTAAAATGGAGATTACATGACATCTAGTCATGCAATTAGAAATCTTGCTCATTTTGCATGGTCCCCACGATACCAGTTTTGAGCCCCTGCATACAAATGGAAGCAAACAGTAAAAGTAAGGCCCCTTTCACACTTGCGTTTTTCACGCACGCTTTTGACGCGCAGAACTTGCATTGCACTCTGACCCATTGTAACCAATGGGTCTTTTCAGACTTGCATTTTTTTTAACGTGCGTTTAAATCTCGACATGCTCTACTTTTGCAAGTCACGGGCGTGAAAAACGCACCATACAAGTCTATGGAGATGCATCAAAAACGCATTGCACTCTGAGACACTTGCAAGTGCAATGCGTTTTTCACGCATCAATTGCCATAGAAAAGATAGAGCTCAGTCCTGAGTCCATTTCACTCGCGTTTTCTGCGCGTGAAAAACGCATTGAAATTGCATCAAAAACGCGCGTGAAAAACTGAGACACTGAACAAACTGACTGAAAACTGATTGCACTCTGATGCAAAATGTGCGTTTTTCACTGACCAAAACCTGATCGCACCCTGATCAAACTCTGATGTGATCTGCAACGCAAGTGTGGAAGGGGCCTAAGTGAGGCCCTAGACCAGAGCATCGGAGATCACGGGAAAGTTTTTGGAGTTGTGTTATTTTTGCACCCTCTGGGGGCCTCTAATGTAGAAGATCAAAGGGCAGCACTGGAGGCATTAATATATGTTCTTTTTTTTTTTCTTTTTTTTTTTTTTTTTTAAAGCAAACCTGACAGTGTTATTTCACATATGAGGTTAATGGCCTACTGCTACAGCTCACATTATAAAGAATTTGACAAAGATATCTGAAGGTTTGTTTTTGGGAAATCACATTTAGAAAAGGTTCCTATCGCTATTAAACGTTTGGAGCCCCACGTCATGTTGGCATGTTTTCAACATGGACTAAATGACTCAAGCTGCTGCTTGAGATTCCCACATAATTTGCCCCAGAAGTTGAATAGATATAGATACCTTATCAAACGTGATTTCTCAAAAACAAACCAGTAGTTATCTTAGACAACTACATTGTTTGTGTTGTATAAAATGGAACCTTCAACAACATGCCATTGACCCGATATGTGAATTCCTTCTGAGAGGTTCCCTTTAAACTGCCCTCTTGCAGACATATTAAATTACATACTGGATATAAGAGAGTATTAGAAAGACAAAAATCAGAAAACAAATTAAGGTCTTTTTTCCTGGATCAGTCCTAAAACCAGAGTAGTCAAACACACAGAACAGATTCAAGTCTTTCCATTACGACTCGTATCTCCACATGTGATTTGTCTGACAATATCTGGTGAAACAAAAACTGATGAAATAATGAAGGTGTGAACGGGTCTTGTTCAGTTTGGAGATCATAGAGAAAAAGGATTACCAGAAATCCCATTCTTCAGCTGTAACTGTTAGCAGATCTTCTTTATAACCTTTTTCAGCCACCAGGTACTGAGCAAAACTATGATAAATTAACTGTCGAAGACAAAAGAAAGAAAAAAAAACATTACACAATCTAGACACTCAACATTTCAGTTTATAAAGAAAGCTGAATAAATAAGACTCACATTGTGTCTGAAACTTCGCAAGAAGGGATATGTTCCATCTACTTGACTCATGACAATCGTGATATGTAGTGATAATTGGATCACGTTATTAAAAAGTATTCTATGTGGTAAATTATTCTTTTCAAAGTACCTTTGTGGAGACCATTTTATATCAAGAAATAAAAGTTATACCAACAATGCCCAAAGCATACCCTATAGATAAAATGAAGTGGACTGTAATGCAGTAACTACAATGAATAAGGATGTATGTGTGGATAAATTACTTTAACCCTTAAAAAGACTCATTTCTGTGTTTTGCTCCCCTCAAAATGTCAAAATTTGCCATTTTTCCATTTACAGAGTTGTATGCTTGGTTTCAGTGTAAGAATTGAACAATTTAGTAACGCCATTTAATATTCCTGGCGTTATATAAAATGGGGTGAAAATGACAAAGGAAAAGGGACTGCAACATTTTTTCATGTCCTTTGTAAGTGTGCATTTCTTTGTGCTGTCAAGGTGCAAATTCCACTTTTTTGGGGTGTCTTAATAGTAAAAAACAAAAAACCATTATCCTCATTTTCCTAACACCTGTAACTGTATTGGGCAAGGTGTAATTTATTTGGTTCAAAGATTTTATAGAGGGCAAAATGGGAAAAAAGCAGGGCATGATACATTTGTAAGTCTTCCATGACATCATTCACCGTTTGGGATAATTATATTTTATAATTTAGTCAGATTAGGATTTCTTTATTTATTTACATAGGTGCGCCAATCAGATCCACCCAGCACCAGCAATCAGGTTTGACTAGCACCTACTGTAGCAGTACCTACTATATTATACAGCATATACAGTGGGAAAAATAAGTATTTGTTATACTGTATTGTGAATTTTGCAAATCTTTCACAGAATGGAGAGGCATGTCATCATTTGAACAGATACAATTTAACTGAGACATCTAAATAAAATGATAGTACCAACTCCACTCGCTGTGTTTTGAAGCAGACAAGGGGAGAGAACACTGTGCCAACCATAAAAGAATGGCAGTGCAAACATCATACTTTGGTTGTACTGTACTGCAAAGGGATGGATGGGGCCAAGTATAGCGACATTTTGGCCAACAACCTCCTTCCCTGAGCAAAAACATTTAAGATGGGTCATGTCTTGGACTTTTAGCATGACAATGACCCGAAAGACACAGCCAAGGAAACGGGCTCCACAGGACGCATTTCAAGGTCTTGGAGTAGTCTAGACAGTCTCCAAAGCATCTCTTCTATTTATATGACCAGAATTGTGTTTCTATGTGCCAAAGTTCGGGAGATAGGACCTTTTGAAGTAAGCCCCCTCCAGCCGGTCAGCTGAAGGCAGAAAGTATAAGGAGCTGCAGAAAATTCATGCACCCTTTGCATCTGAACCTGGGAAATGGTTATGGAGTGATGCTCTACATCAGTGGTTCTCAACCTGTGGGTCAGGACCCCAGTGGGGGTCGAATGACCAAAACCGAGGGGTCGTCTTAAGCTATCGGAGCCGAAATTCTATTGTGTGTTTACTGAAAATTGCATAGTTTGGAGTCACCACAACATGAGGAACAGTATTGCGGGGTCACAGCATTAGAAAGGTTGAGAATCACTGCTCTACATATGTATAACATTCTTTGTCAGTTTCTCTCACAGTAATAGAGACTTCTCAATTCTTTGTAGGTGAGAAATCTAGGGGACTGTAATGTAATGTGCCCTGTACAACACACAGCAGCGCAGGGGACTGTAATGTAATGTGCCCTGTACAACACACAGCAGCGGAGGGGACTGTAATGTAAGGTGCCCTGTACAACACACAGCAGCGCAGGGGAAGTGTAAGGTGCCCTGTACAACACACAGCAGCGGATGGGAAGTGTAAGGTGCCCTGTACAACACACAGCAGCGCAGGGGACTGTAATGTAATGTGCCCTGTACAACACACAGCAGCGCAGGGGACTGTAATGTAATGTGCCCTGTACAACACACAGCAGCGCAGGGGACTGTAATGTAAGGTGCCCTGTACAACACACAGCAGCGGAGGGGACTGTAATGTAAGGTGCCCTGTACAACACACAGCAGCGGAGGGGACTGTAATGTAAGGTGCCCTGTACAACACACAGCAGCGCAGGGGACTGTAATGTAATGTGCCCTGTACAACACACAGCAGCGGAGGGGACTGTAATGTAAGGTGCCCTGTACAACACACAGCAGCGCAGGGGACTGTAATGTAAGGTGCCCTGTACAACACACAGCAGCGGAGGGGACTGTAATGTAAGGTGCCCTGTACAACACACAGCAGCGCAGGGGACTGTAATGTAATGTGCCCTGTACAACACACAGCAGCGCAGGGGACTGTAATGTAAGGTGCCCTGTACAACACACAGCAGCGGAGGGGACTGTAATGTAAGGTGCCCTGTACAACACACAGCAGCGCAGGGGACTGTAATGTAATGTGCCCTGTACAACACACAGCAGCGCAGGGGAAGTGTAAGGTGCCCTGTACAACACACAGCAGCGCAGGGGACTGTAATGTAATGTGCCCTGTACAACACACAGCAGCGCAGGGGAAGTGTAAGGTGCCCTGTACAACACACAGCAGCGCAGGGGAAGTGTAAGGTGCCCTGTACAACACACAGCAGCGCAGGGGAAGTGTAAGGTGCCCTGTACAACACACAGCAGCGGAGGGGACTGTAATGTAAGGTGCCCTGTACAACACACAGCAGCGGAGGGGACTGTAATGTAAGGTGCCCTGTACAACACACAGCAGCGGAGGGGACTGTAATGTAAGGTGCCCTGTACAACACACAGCAGCGGAGGGGACTGTAATGTAAGGTGCCCTGTACAACACACAGCAGCGCAGGGGACTGTAATGTAAGGTGCCCTGTACAACACACAGCAGCGCAGGGGACTGTAATGTAAGGTGCCCTGTACAACACACAGCAGCGCAGGGGACTGTAATGTAAGGTGCCCTGTACAACACACAGCAGCGCAGGGGACTGTAATGTAAGGTGCCCTGTACAACACACAGCAGCGCAGGGGACTGTAATGTAATGTGCCCTGTACAACACACAGCAGCGGAGGGGACTGTAATGTAAGGTGCCCTGTACAACACACAGCAGCGCAGGGGACTGTAATGTAAGGTGCCCTGTACAACACACAGCAGCGCAGGGGACTAATGTAAGGTGCCCTGTACAACACACAGCAGCGCAGGGGACTGTAATGTAAGGTGCCCTGTACAACACACAGCAGCGGAGGGGACTGTAATGTAAGGTGCCCTGTACAACACACAGCAGCGGAGGGGACTGTAATGTAAGGTGCCCTGTACAACACACAGCAGCGCAGGGGAAGTGTAAGGTGCCCTGTACAACACACAGCAGCGGAGGGGACTGTAATGTAAGGTGCCCTGTACAACACACAGCAGCGCAGGGGAAGTGTAAGGTGCCCTGTACAACACACAGCAGCGGAGGGGACTGTAATGTAAGGTGCCCTGTACAACACACAGCAGCGCAGGGGAAGTGTAAGGTGCCCTGTACAACACACAGCAGCGCAGGGGACTGTAATGTAAGGTGTCCTGTACAACACACAGCAGCGCAGGGCACTGTAATGTAAGGTGCCCTGTACAACACACAGCAGCGCAGGGCACTGTAATGTAAGGTGCCCTGTACAACACACAGCAGCGCAGGGGACTGTAATGTAAGGTGCCCTGTACAACACACAGCAGCGCAGGGGACTGTAATGTAAGGTGCCCTGTACAACACACAGCAGCGCAGGGGACTGTAATGTAAGGTGCCCTGTACAACACACAGCAGCGCAGGGGACTGTAATGTAAGGTGCCCTGTACAACACACAGCAGCGCAGGGGACTAATGTAAGGTGCCCTGTACAACACACAGCAGCGCAGGGGACTGTAATGTAAGGTGCCCTGTACAACACACAGCAGCGCAGGGGACTGTAATGTAAGGTGCCCTGTACAACACACAGCAGCGCAGGGGACTGTAATGTAAGGTGCCCTGTACAACACACAGCAGCGCAGGGGACTGTAATGTAATGTGCCCTGTACAACACACAGCAGCGCAGGGGACTGTAATGTAAGGTGCCCTGTACAACACACAGCAGCGCAGGGGACTGTAATGTAATGTGCCCTGTACAACACACAGCAGCGCAGGGGACTGTAATGTAATGTGCCCTGTACAACACACAGCAGCGGAGGGGACTGTAATGTAATGTGCCCTGTACAACACACAGCAGCGCAGGGGACTGTAATGTAAGGTGCCCTGTACAACACACAGCAGCGCAGGGGAAGTGTAAGGTGCCCTGTACAACACACAGCAGCGCAGGGGAAGTGTAAGGTGCCCTGTACAACACACAGCAGCGGAGGGGACTGTAATGTAAGGTGCCCTGTACAACACACAGCAGCGGAGGGGACTGTAATGTAAGGTGCCCTATACAACACACAGCAGCGGAGGGGACTGTAATGTAAGGTGCCCTATACAACACACAGCAGCGCAGGGGACTGTAATGTAATGTGCCCTGTACAATACACAGCAGCGGATGGGAAGTGTAAGGTGCCCTGTACAACACACAGCAGCGCAGGGGAAGTGTATGGTGCCCTGTACAACACACAGCAGCGGAGGGGAAGTGTAAGGTGCCCTGTACAATACACATCAGCGGAGGGGAAGTGTAATGTGCCCTGTACAACACACAGCAGCGCAGGGGACTGTAATGTAAGGTGCCCTGTACAACACACAGCAGCGCAGGGGACTGTAATGTAATGTGCCCTGTACAACACACAGCAGCGCAGGGGACTGTAATGTAATGTGCCCTGTACAACACACAGCAGCGCAGGGGACTGTAATGTAAGGTGCCCTGTACAACACACAGCAGCGGAGGGGAAGTGTAAGGTGCCCTGTACAACACACAGCAGCGGATGGGAAGTGTAAGGTGCCCTGTACAACACACAGCAGCGGAGGGGAAGTGTAAGGTGCCCTGTACAATACACAGCAGCGGAGGGGAAGTGTAAGGGAGTGTGCACAACACATGAAGACATCTAACAATCAGTAAACATCATTCACTACAATAACAACCATCACAAGTACACATGCCACATGTGTACTCATCAGGGCCTGCCTGGAAACCTCTGAGTAACCCTTTCCTTGCAAACAGTGATAATAAACATGTCATGCGATGACAATGGAGTACTTGCTCATGTCATGTAGTCATTTATATTCAGCATTACAGAGTGCCTGTGACAGGCTTGTGGACTTTTGAGGTACTGCACACTTCTAAAACCACCTCCCTGTTTATATATATTATATATATATGCTTACCTTGCAAGATTCCTGCAGCCGATATCGGCATAACGTGTGGTCCAGGTCAAAACCTATGACATCGCAGTCGGAGAGTGAAAAATGCTCACTCATTTTGTTGTGGGGAAGAAGTTATTGTGGTGTAAGCAGCACAGAAACTCAACACTCCAAAAGGTTTCTTATGATGTAAGAGAAGTTTTATTATATGATTGATGCAATCCAAATTGTAACGTTTAGGTCAAAAAGACCTTCCTTAGCCACTGTAAAAATTACAAAACAGACTAAATCAATTCAAAGCTGCAATAAAATGTAATAATACGATACTCTTATCTAACATGGTTTATGCATTGGGCTACAAATAGAGTATAAATGATGTTGTACTATAATATGAATAGCAAATCCAAAAGCTCATTATGACTGGAATATGATAATAAACTGATATAAAGCATATACCAAAGAGGATAATTACTCACCCATAACAAGCAACAAAAGATACAAGGATAAAAATGCCATAAATATTAGATTGCAGTGCAGAAGAATGTGAGACAGAGAAAGATCAGGCAAGATGTTACATTTTATACTCACCTGATTGCAGCAGTACAGAAGATAAGAAGCATGTGTAGAAATACTGTAAATGCTGTCTAAACTAGATGGCATCATAACAAGGCGCCTCACCCGGAAGTAGAGCGGCGGCCATATTGGGACACCTAAATGTTGTTATACATCACTTCCCCCGGAAGTTGACTGGCGTCCATATTGGAACACCTAGGATGGCGCAGGGACCATAGTGAAACACCTGCGTTGAATAGGGAGCCTGAAAGTGGAATAGATTGTAATAGTGACCATATAGGAACTCCTAGAGGGAGCAGTGCACGGCCGTAAAGCTGTATTTCTTCTATAGAGAATAAAATAGCAAGTTGGTACATGTAGGTTTTCGAATATTCATGTTAGTATATCCACAAGATTATAGGACTTCTATTTAGCTTTGCAAGGCATTGCATGTGCCCCTCTCCACCCCTGCTCTCTCGGCTACAAAAATTCCCTACCTTTTTTCCTAAAACACGCAACCTGTCCAGCCCCCAAACATAGTATAATATCTTATAATGCCCCCTGCCTGTGGCCATCCCCACTATATAATACCCCCTTATGCAACTCGGCAACATATAATGCCCCCTCTTTCATTCCCTAGTTTTGTGTACTCCTATCCCCCTCCCCTGTCCTCCCTCATATTGTGGCCTCCTTACCTCCCTAATATTGTGGTCTCCTGTCCTCCAACCTCCCATCCTCCCTCATATTGAGATCTCCTGTCCTCCATCCTCCCTCATATTGTGGTCTCCTGTCCTTCATCCCTCTCATATTGTGGCCTCCTTACCTCCCTCATATTGTGGTTTCTTGTCCTCCATCCTCCCTCATATTGTGGCCTCCTAACCTCCCTCCTCCCTAATATTGTGGTCTCCTATCCTCAATCCTCCCTCATATTGTGGCCTCCTGTCCTCCATCCTTCATCATATTGTAGCCACCTGTCCTCCATCCCTCTCATATTGTGGCCCCCTGCCCTCCATCCTTCATCATATTGTAGCCACCTGTCCTCCATTCCTCTCATATTGTAGCCCCCTGTCCTCCATCCTCCTCATATTGTTGCCTCCTGTTCTCCATCCCCTTTATATTGTGACCTCCTTTCCTTCACCCTCCTTGTATTGTGGCCCCCTGTCCCCTTTCCCTGAGTATTAAACAATAAAAACGTTGTTACTTACATTTCCTTTGTCCCCCCGCAGTCCTACTTCCTCTTCTACGTGGGCTCTGAGATGACTTGGAGGAGCTGGCGTAGCCAGTCAGGAAAGGAGCTACCTCCACACATCTCTGCTAAAGAGCAGGAACAGATGTGTGGATGCAAACAATGGCATCCACCAGAAGTCAGAAGGACATGGTCCTGCAACCTGGAAATCACTTTTATTTCAAATTTGTATGGCTGAAAAAAAGCACTGATTAAGACTAATATCCACCTTATTTTCTCACTTTGTAACAATCAGCATTAAAAAGGGTAAATTTATTTTTTTTGCTTGATTTTTTTTGTTGCTCAAAAAAATTCCCCACAAGACAACAGAAAGTATACGGCCCCCAGCCATTGTTTTTGGTACGAAAAGCGCTGCAGTGTTTAACTTTTTATTGCTATGAGATGTCAAAAAGCCTTTAACCACATTGATCATCTTTCCCAAATCTTATTAAAGCCATCTACCATGCCTTTTTATTATAACGATTGTCTCCACACTTTGCAATGGCTCCAGTGTGAGAGGTTTACTGTGTAGAAGATTCCTAATGTTTTAAAGCTGCCGAAGATATATTAGCTGTGTGTTGGTTTCTCTAATCATGGTTATCTGCTGGATTTCAAGCACTTAAAGAGGACCAGTCACCCCAAAAAAACCCTCCTGGCGCTACCCAATTTTTACCAGTGATAAACTACTAGCTTTAATGGAACCCTACGATAAAATTAGCAGATACTGCAGCGCCGTAGGAACGCCGGACCAAGCTCACAGCAGTCCGGCGTATTCATGAGGGGGCGAAACTAGGAGGGGGACTGCCGGGCTTCATGCAGCTGTCACCACCAGCCTATGGGATGGGTGGGCTGGGGAAGAACCAGCGCATTGGACCTTCCCTTCATGAATTCACTGGACCACTGTAAGCTTGTTCTGAGGCTGCGGTGTCTGCTAGCTTTATTGGAGGTTTCCGTTAAAGATTGAGGTTTAACACTGCTAAAAATTACTTTAGTAAGCAGCTCCTTGTGCTTTTATTTTTGGGTGATAGGTCCTCTTTAAAGGTGTTTCCTGGGAATAAAAAAAATTATATATTGCTGACAGGAGTGGTAGGGCTGAAAAAACAATAAACTTCTTGTACTGTCATCACTAGCAGAGTATAAGACATATATTGGGCCATATTTACTTACCCGTCCCGTTGACGCTGCTGATCCGGAATGTCTGAAGAGGATTCGGAGCTGCCGCGATTCACTAAGATTGTGCGTCCAATTTCCTGCATGTGTTGCTTCCCCCGCTGAGGTCTGCCAGTGTTCACCTTCTTCTTCCCAGTGCATGTGAGTGCTGATCTTGCAACACAATTTGGTTTTTAAATACCGTGGTTTGTCCGAATCAGTGGTGTTGTCCGATGTCCACGCCCCCGATTTGTGTCGTATGCAAGCCGGCATCTGCTGGCCATTCCACACAGTGAGAAGGAGATCCCTGTCCTAAAGAAGTTGGGGGTTCTCGTTCTTGTGGTTGGTGGGCGTCACAGCAGTCAGACCCTTACCATCAGTTAATTATCATCTTGTTATTCTCTAGATTTTTCAACTTGGGACAACCCCTGTAGGCAAGCATATGTCACATTGGTTCAGAAAATGCTGTGGGCATTTGTAGTGGGACACCTGGACCTACACATCTTACCTTGGAGCTTTACATGATTTTCTTCTTTTTCTCTGAACCATGTCACTTTTAGTAAAAATAAAAAAAAAACATAAAAATATCAATATATTCTGCAATCAAGAATTGAAAAAAAAAACACTTTACAGAGAAATATGTGTAGATCATTTTAAGTGTCTATATTTTGCTGACATGAATAAAGAAGGTAACTGTGAATAGCATTTTATTTGGTATTTCTGTTTCTTTCCAGAGCCTTAAGCATTTAAACCCAACTTCTATGTGGCAGTATTTAATTTTGCATCGATATAGGCATTCCCCAACTTGAAGGGGTTTTCCCATGAAAAAAAATTCTCAAATTTCAATCCCCTGTTATTGTTAGCACAATAAAGATCATTTTAACCCTTTACTTCACAATTGTACTCAGTTTTATTGCTGCTTTAGCTTTTATCACACCCTAGACTGGTCAGTGCAAAATCCCAGGGTATGGGTGAGCAGACACATTTGGGCTTATTTACTAAGGTTCTGCGGATCGGTCGGATTTCCCGTCATTTTTGGGATTTGTGCCGCTGAGGCAGGTATTTAGAAGGGGATTGCGACGCCGGCTTTCATGTGACAGAAATAGGGGGAGGGGGGCGGCCGTCTGACAATCCGACTGGTTCGGACTATACAATATTCAAATTGTGTACATATAACGGGAAGAAGATGGTGAACTCCGGCAGACCTGAGCAGGGAAGCGACACATGCAGTTCATTCTCGTCGGACAACGCACATCGGGGAATGCGCCAGGGACGGGTAAGTAAATGTGCCACATTATGGTGCAGCGCCGTACATGGTGCTAGAGTGCAGAGAGCCGAGACAGAGAAAGTCAGCACAGAAATTCAAGATGGTGTCCCTGACCCCAAGTCACAAGTTACAGGGTTGTGTCTAGGAGCATCTGAAATTGTGTGCACCGGGACTTATAGAGACTGGCGGAATTATATCTGTGAAATGCTGGAGTTTTGTTAATAACAGTAAATTAGAGAATGTGTTATTTTTTTATCCAGAGTACACATAAGAAACTTGTCTTCATGGGAATACCCCTTTAAGGACACCCAACTTACAGATGACCTTTAGTTACAAACGAACCTCTGTGCCTCCTGCCTTGTGAAGTTCTCTGGTTGGTGGTAATTTACTTTACTTCAGCCCCAAGCTGCAATGTTCTGCAATTACGCTTTATTGTAAATCCCTGTTCCCTTGTTAACACTAATTTTTTTTAAATCTAAGTGTCACAGGGACCAAAAAATTATTTGAATGGAGTTGTACTCACTAAAGATACCTTCTCCAACTCTCATACAAATTCAACTTAAAGGACATTGATCACCAGATTACTGTTTATTAACGAAATATTAACTTTGTCAGAGTGCGGGAGGCGCTCAGGCTGACGGTGCCCAAGCACCTAGCGGCTTCCCTGGCTTTTAATTTATGCATTTCCCCACTGCAAGCCTCCTCCTAGCAGAGAGCACACAGCAAGAAGTCCTTTAAAGTAATAGAAGTCCTTTTAAGGGAATCTACCATCAGGTTTACCAATGGTAGTCTAGTACTTTACACATGCTCCTTAAAATTTCTTCTACTATGCTTCCCTGAAAATTAGACAGTGACACAAGTTTTGTTATTTTAGCTGTTTACAAAAACATGTTCAGAAATACAATTATATATATAATATGGGCTGAAAGTGCACACTCCCAGCTGCATTACGAAAGATGAGTATAGATTTCTTTTTATCCCTTTTCCCTCCATGTCACACTTTTACTTTCTCCCTAAGATCCACAAAGATTGCGAAACCCCACCCGGACGTCCCATTATTGCTAGTACGGGATCAGCAACTAGTAACATTTCCCATTACGTGGATCTACACCTCCAACCATACGTTGTAAAACTCCCCAGTTACCTAAAAGATTCCAACCAGCTTATTAGTGAATTACACAGTCTAGAGCTACCGGCTGTATTTTCCTTCCATACGTTAGACGTTACAGCCCTCTATTCTAACATACAACATAAAATCGGAATTAAATGTGTAGAATCGTATCTTAATGCAGACACATCCCTTACAGCTAACTTTAGGTCCTTCCTTCTTCAACTACTCATTCTAGTCCTAGAGAACAACTTTTTCGCATATAACACCTCTGTGTTTCACCAAAAATGTGGAACGGCCATGGGCACAAAATTAGCCCCTGCCTATGCGAATTTATTTATGGGGGCCTTCGAAACTAAGTATATATTATCTGACCACCCTTTTAAACAGTATATTCATTTTTACCGACGATATATTGATGACTTGATCTTAATCTGGACGGGATCAGCAAATGACGCTATTGCCTTTTCCAAATACCTCTGTGAAAACGAATGGGGAATCTCTTTTTCTGCCGAACATCAAACAGATTCCATCACATTTCTTGACCTGACCCTATACATCAGTAATCATTCTATCTATACGTCTACCTTCTTCAAGAAGGTTGACACAAACAGCTATTTAAATAATAACAGCTTACATTATAGAAAATGGAAAAATAACATACCATACAGCCAATACAAGAGGGTCAGAAAAAATTGCACTGACCCTCTTGTATTTAAGCAACAATCCATTATTCTAAAAGAGCGTTTTCTGGAAAAGGGATATCCCATGTGGATTCTTAAACAGGCCTATCAAAAAACAGTCTCTCTCACCCAACAAGACTGTTTGACCACGAAATATCCACCACAAACTGAACAAAATCCCATTCTGACGGTAGATCACTCCTTGAATTTTGTCACCCGTTACAATGACAAATTTAGGGAAATAACTAATATACTTAACAAACATTGGTACATTCTGCTAAAAGATCAGGTTCTATGTAAAGTACTGCCTGCCAAACCAAAGGTCACCTACAGACGTGCATCCACTTTAAAAAATATTTTAGCACCCAGCTTAATAAAACAACATAAAACAACAAGTGGGACACAAACAAGTACCAGCATTGATAGTAGTCCTATGGTCAGAAAATGCTCCCACAAACTATGCTTATGCTGTTTAACTATTAAAGATAATAGCACACACTTTAAATCTAATGTTACATCGCAAGTGTTTCCAGTTAAAACATCCATGACATGCAAGTCCTGCTATGTCATCTATTTAATTGAGTGTCCTTGTGGGTTGCAATATATAGGGAGGACAACTCAGGAATTGCATGATAGAGTCACCGGCCATAGGCTCAATATCAGGAAAGGGTTCCTCAAACATGGGCTCTCTAAACACTTCCTCTTTAAACACCAAAAAGATGAGACTCTGTTTACCATTATGCCAATTGATCATATTCCCCAAAGTGAAAATAATAGATATCAGACCCTCTGCCGTAGAGAAATCTACTGGATCTATAAAATGCAAACCTTGAGCCCAAACGGACTCAATGAAGTATCTGAAACCATTATGTGATCCCTTCGGCACATTAATCTTTTCCCAGTATTTATAGACTTACAATCCACGATCCTGGGTTTGCTCCTCCGTAGGACTGTTGCAATGTATTACACCTGATCACACATCCCCCGATCACATGACCATTCCCTTAATCACGTGATCTGATCATGTGATCTGCTCAGTATGACCACTTCCAGTCAATTGTTTGTGTTCCACCACAGCGATCTAGTGAGTTCTCATTATATACAATTTCTTTTTTTAAAAATTATCTTTGGGTTCCTTAAGAATAGCTGATATTATGTAATATTGATTTTATTATGCCCCAACAGGCTTTTTTAGACTGTTTAATGTATTATGCTAATTTGTATACTGGCTGTGACATCACTTCCTCTAAGGGGATATATATATATCACTCTATCAGTAATGTGAATTTAGACCTGATGAAGCGTCCGATTGAGAGGACGCGAAACGCGTTGTCTGTATTTTAATCGGTTTTATTAGATTAAATACCAAAATCTTGGATCGGTGTGCGCCCTGGAAATAGTCTTTTTTTCGGACCTGCGAGGAAGGTAGTGTATCCCAGCCTTGCGGACAATTTTTACTCTTGTCGCCCGTGGCATACGTCTCTGGTGTGGACTAGGCAGCACCCGATGTGCTCTACAACAGTGTTGTGCCTGCATGCACAACTACTAAAGGTGAGCGTGATACCTTATCTATAAAGACGCACTTGGGGTATCCCAAAATTTATTGCACCAGGGAGCGCTTGTTTTTCTTTGTTTTAGTATCTGCTGTTTGACGGCCTCCAGAGGAGTTCCCCGTCTATTTGTGATCCGGGCCCGGAATCACAGATCTATAGCTGCACCTGGTACCACTCCACCTTTATAACAAGATGAATTATTTTAAAGACCGTCAATCAAACAGGCTTAGTTTGATTCAACAACTTTCCATGAGTAGCAAAACTCCAACCTCTGACCCCACGGGGAACTGTGGAACTTTTGACGAAGAAGAGACGAGATCTATGTTAAAATTATTCCACAACCTCGAGGATGCTCTGAAAGAGGAACTCCAACACTCTGTTGACATTATGTTTCTGGAGATTTATATCCAGGAGAGACTTGCCCCTCGGGGCCTAAGACCCTGCTTTCTATCTACCTTCCCAGATGATCACGAGTTCTCCCAATGTTGGGAAAATTTGCTAAATAAGTTTTCTGAAAATATCATAACCCTTATCAAAGATAAAAGGAGCTCTATTTGTCATGATGCGATTAAAAAGATTCACATTCTTTCTGCACAACTCGAATATTACAAGACACATAAGGATTTTATTAAAATTAATAAAAATATTAGTGATAGGCTGCATAAAATGGAAAATGATTTGATCTATAAGAAAGCTAATAAACTCAATCGTGATAGACATGACAAACTTAATCCAGGATATAGGACCTGGCATAAAACTACAAAAAATACTAGAAACTACCAGAGAGACTATCCACCTAACACACATCAGCCCCATCCAAACAATGAGTCTACATCTCCTAGGACCCTACCATCTAAACCACATCATCCCACTCATTTACGAGGGAGACCGCATTTTTCCAGACATCAGGGTAACAAAGAGAAAGCTTCATCTTCACCCTCACCTAACATTCAAGGAATTCTGGCTACCATCCCTACACATAGTAATAGATACGAAGGGTTAGAAGTGGACACTGACAAAATAGATTCCGGTTACAAACCCACTACAACGATGTCAGTTCTTCACCATAATGCACCTCAGGACCCGACTGTTGTAACCAGAAAACAAAGAGATCTACTCTTTACCGATACGGTCCGCCAGCTCCGACAAGACATTCACAGTCTGTCTGACCCGAAATCTCCATCGAATACGCCGAAAAAAATCAGGGAGAGCCTGGACACGCTAGGAACCCTGATCAAAAGGCCCCCCCCTCCCCACAGCCCGCCACTTGCCAGCACACAGGAGGATTTGCTGAATATCAGCATTCATTCTTGTACACATCACCCTGCCCCCGCAGACCCCAGCCCTCCGAGTGCCCCACTTCCAGTTTCCACCGGCAGAGATGCGCAAAACACTAACCATGTATTGCCCTCTAAGCCTTCAAAGACCAGGAATATAGAATCTTTTTTTCAGCCCCTCCATCAGCAAAAGAAAAGAAAAAAACCAAACGGGGATCAAGAGGAGGACGAAATAAAGTAAAAAATAAATCATCTCTCCCATCAGGGAGCACAGTAAAGATCTTTAATCTAACAGATCTTACTTTGACTCCTGATGACATATCGCTTCTATCAAAAGGGCTATCATTTTGCCCTAATCAGGCCCCAAATGATTTTGAACTATTTCTTGACATTAACACATTTATTAGAAAGCTGACTATTAAACGTCATTTTACTTTATCTGATAAGCAAAAAAATTTAGCAGCGGAACAGCAAGAGTTCCCTACTAACAAACCCCTATCTGGATCACCTGATACCTCTATCCATGACCCCATGTCATCTGAGGCCACTCCCATCCCCACCTCCACTATAAAAAATAAATCTAAATTCTACCCTTTACATAATCAGGGACATTTTATTAAAGTTTTTCAGGATATGGTACAAGATGATTTTAAATCCCTTACGAATAACAAGAACACAACGGTTGCTCCGTCCATGACAGCACAAAATATAAATAAAAATAGAAACAAAAATCTGACTAAAGGGGAAATGTTGGCCCTTAAAAAACTTGCAGCTAACAAAGATATTGTGTTTCGCCCTGCCGATAAAGGTGGAGGACTGGTTATTTTAACCCATACTTACTACGAACAAGAATCTAGACATATCCTATCTGACTCTAATTATTACGGTAAGATCTTTGTCGACCCTATCCCCCCTCTAAAAAAGAAGATTAAAACTATATTAGATATTGCAGTTTCATCAAATATCATTACGAAAGATGAGTATAGATTTCTTTTTATCCCTTTTCCCTCCATGTCACACTTTTACTTTCTCCCTAAGATCCACAAAGATTGCGAAACCCCACCCGGACGTCCCATTATTGCTAGTACGGGATCAGCAACTAGTAACATTTCCCATTACGTGGATCTACACCTCCAACCATACATTGTAAAACTCCCCAGTTACCTAAAAGATTCCAACCAGCTTATTAGTGAATTACACAGTCTAGAGCTACCGGCTGTATTTTCCTTCCTTACGTTAGACGTTACAGCCCTCTATTCTAACATACAACATAAAATCGGAATTAAATGTGTAGAATCGTATCTTAATGCAGACACATCCCTTACAGCTAACTTTAGGTCCTTCCTTCTTCAACTACTCATTCTAGTCCTAGAGAACAACTTTTTCGCATATAACACCTCTGTGTTTCACCAAAAATGTGGAACGGCCATGGGCACAAAATTAGCCCCTGCCTATGCGAATTTATTTATGGGGGCCTTCGAAACTAAGTATATATTATCTGACCACCCTTTTAAACAGTATATTCATTTTTACCGACGATATATTGATGACTTGATCTTAATCTGGACGGGATCAGCAAATGACGCTATTGCCTTTTCCAAATACCTCTGTGAAAACGAATGGGGAATCTCTTTTTCTGCCGAACATCAAACAGATTCCATCACATTTCTTGACCTGACCCTATACATCAGTAATCATTCTATCTATACGTCTACCTTCTTCAAGAAGGTTGACACAAACAGCTATTTAAATTATAATAGCTTACATTATAGAAAATGGAAAAATAACATACCATACAGCCAATACAAGAGGGTCAGAAAAAATTGCACTGACCCTCTTGTATTTAAGCAACAATCCATTATTCTAAAAGAGCGTTTTCTGGAAAAGGGATATCCCATGTGGATTCTTAAACAGGCCTATCAAAAAACAGTCTCTCTCACCCAACAAGACTGTTTGACCACGAAATATCCACCACAAACTGAACAAAATCCCATTCTGACGGTAGATCACTCCTTGAATTTTGTCACCCGTTACAATGACAAATTTAGGGAAATAACTAATATACTTAACAAACATTGGTACATTCTGCTAAAAGATCAGGTTCTATGTAAAGTACTGCCTGCCAAACCAAAGGTCACCTACAGACGTGCATCCACTTTAAAAAATATTTTAGCACCCAGCTTAATAAAACAACATAAAACAACAAGTGGGACACAAACAAGTACCAGCATTGATAGTAGTCCTATGGTCAGAAAATGCTCCCACAAACTATGCTTATGCTGTTTAACTATTAAAGATAATAGCACACACTTTAAATCTAATGTTACATCGCAAGTGTTTCCAGTTAAAACATCCATGACATGCAAGTCCTGCTATGTCATCTATTTAATTGAGTGTCCTTGTGGGTTGCAATATATAGGGAGGACAACTCAGGAATTGCATGATAGAGTCACCGGCCATAGGCTCAATATCAGGAAAGGGTTCCTCAAACATGGGCTCTCTAAACACTTCCTCTTTAAACACCAAAAAGATGAGACTCTGTTTACCATTATGCCAATTGATCATATTCCCCAAAGTGAAAATAATAGATATCAGACCCTCTGCCGTAGAGAAATCTACTGGATCTATAAAATGCAAACCTTGAGCCCAAACGGACTCAATGAAGTATCTGAAACCATTATGTGATCCCTTCGGCACATTAATCTTTTCCCAGTATTTATAGACTTACAATCCACGATCCTGGGTTTGCTCCTCCGTAGGACTGTTGCAATGTATTACACCTGATCACACATCCCCCGATCACATGACCATTCCCTTAATCACGTGATCTGATCATGTGATCTGCTCAGTATGACCACTTCCAGTCAATTGTTTGTGTTCCACCACAGCGATCTAGTGAGTTCTCATTATATACAATTTCTTTTTTTAAAAATTATCTTTGGGTTCCTTAAGAATAGCTGATATTATGTAATATTGATTTTATTATGCCCCAACAGGCTTTTTTAGACTGTTTAATGTATTATGCTAATTTGTATACTGGCTGTGACATCACTTCCTCTAAGGGGATATATATATATCACTCTATCAGTAATGTGAATTTAGACCTGATGAAGCGTCCGATTGAGAGGACGCGAAACGCGTTGTCTGTATTTTAATCGGTTTTATTAGATTAAATAAAATCGTATCTGTTTTACCAAAATCTTGGATCGGTGTGCGCCCTGGAAATAGTCTTTTTTTCGGACCTGCGAGGAAGGTAGTGTATCCCAGCCTTGCGGACAATTTTTCCAGCTGCAATATGAGAGTTACCACATCCAAATCGGAGAAAGGGTTTAGGAACCATAGCTCTGTAATGCATAGCCTCCTCTTTTTCAAGGAACCAAAAGTAATTGGACAATGGACTCTAAGGGCTGCAATTAACTCTGAAGGCGTCTCCCTCGTTAACCTGTAATCAATGAAGTAGTTAAAAGGTCTCGGGTTGATTCCAGGTGTGTGGTTTTGCATTTGGAAGCTGTTGCTGTGACCAGACAACATGCGGTCAAAGGAACTCTCAATTGAGGGGAAGCAGAACATCCTGAGGCTGAAAAAAAAAATCCATCAGAGAGATAGCAGACATGCTTGGAGTAGCAAAATCAACAGTCGGGTACATTCTGAGAAAAAAGGAATTGACTGGTGAGCTTGGGAACTCAAAAAGGCCTGGGCGTCCACGGATGACAACAGTGGTGGATGATCGCCGCATACTTTCTTTGGTGAAGAAGAACCCGTTCACAACATCAACTGAAGTCCAGAACACTCTCAGTGAAGTAGGTGTATCTGTCTCTAAGTCAACAGTAAAGAGAAGACTCCATGAAAGTAAATACAAAGGGCTCACATCTAGATGCAAACCATTCATCAATTCCAAAAATAGACAGGCCAAAGTTAAATTTGCCGAAAAACACCTCAAGAAGCCAGCTCAGTTCTGGAAAAGTATTCTATGGACAGATGAGACAAAGATCAACCTGTACCAGAATGATGGGAAGAAAAAAGTTTGGAGAAGAAAGGAAACGGCACATGATCCAAGGCACACCACACCCTCTTTAATGGCATGGGCATGCATGGCTTTCAATGGCACTGGGTCACTTGTGTTTATTGATGACATAACAGCAGACAAGAGTAGCCGGATGAATTCCGAAGTGTACGGGATATACTTTCAGCCCAGATTCAGCCAAATGCTGCAAAGTTGATCGGACGGCGCTTCATAGTACAGATGGACAATGACCCCAAGCATACAGCCAAAGCTACCCAGGAGTTCATGAGTGCAAAAAAGTGGAACATTCTGCAATGGCCAAATCAATCACCAGATCTTAACCCAATTGAGCATGCATTTCACTTGCTCAAATCCAGAAAGACCCACAAACAAGCAAGACCTGAAGGCTGCGGCTGTAAAGGCCTGGCAAAGCATTAAGAAGGAGAAAACCCAGCGTTTGGTGATGTCCATGGGTTCCAGACTTAAGGCAGTGATTACCTCCAAAGGATTCACAACAAAATATTGAAAATAAAAATATTTTGTTTGGGTTATGTTTATTTGTCCAATTACTTTTGAGCTCCTAAAATGTGGAGTGTTTGTAAAGAAATGTGTACAATTCCTACATTTTCTATCAGATATTTTTGTTCAACCCTTCAAATTAAACGTTACAATCTGCACTTGAATTCTGTTGTAGAGGTTTCATTTCAAATCCAATGTGGTGGCATGCAGAGCCCAACTCGCAAAAATTGTGTCACTGTCCAAATATTTCTGGCCCTAACTGTATATTAATTTTTGCTCCAAAAGAGGCAATCAGTGTTATTTTCAGGGGATGTATTTTACCATAAACAAGAATTTACGCTTATTGTTGAACAAAAAAAAATCAAGATTTATTAATATACTGTAGCCTGGCCATCACATAAAGTACATCAGCATAAACATCTGTATAGAGTCTCGTGGCTCTATTTCCATGTACAACAATCAGTCTCGGATTATAGAGGGAGCGGGGGGCGCACGGAGCGCACACCCAGGGGCCCCCACCACTTTGCCGAATCGCCAACAGGGTGCTGACTCACGCCAATGAGCCCTTAATCAGTCTATGGCCATGGCATGCGGCAATACGCGTGGGGCGACTCTCTCTGAGCCCCCATCCCCTCACGGCAATATTTTATTAAATTGGCAGCTGTCTATTATATATGCATCATCTTTCATCATTCCAGTTTGCTTTGGTATGGATTAATACGGCGCACATTGAGTTTGCAGCTACACACCAGCTGTTGCTGGTCATGTTGGCCACATTCTACCTTACATGCATCTGCCATCTTATACATCTTCCTTCTGTTTTGGACTTTGTTTTGGGGGCTCGAGGACTGGGTGTCCTGACATTATTAGGTGTCAGGCTCCAGCTGTGATTCAGTACATGGATGCACTGTGTTTGCATCCTTTTTAAATGTTTTTATTGCTTGTTTTGTCCGATTGATGTTTGTGTTTATACATGTATTGTAATAAAGAATTATAGTTTTTTGCTACATGTGTTCTTCTTTGCTTTTTCATTTAACAATAAGTTCCCTGCTCTGCCATAGACGATCGGATATAAACAAAGATAGAGGCGCAGCATGTGACGTCGCAGTGTATAATATCACAGCAACGTCAAGGTGCTGCCTGTAGAAGGACGCCGCAATCTTTGTGTACATCCAATATGCACTAGTATCCTGACACCGCGATGGAAGGGAAGGAGGTCGGCGCGCATCGGGGAAACAATGGAAGGTGAATACAATTTTAGTATTTTACCTTGGACTGTATGTAGTTATTATAGGGGGGTTGTATATATTTATTAAGGGGGGTGTATATAGTTGCTTTAGGGAACTGTATATAGTTATTATAGGGAGGCTGTATAAAGTTATTATGGGAGGACTCTATACTGTTATTATAGTGGGGCTGTATACAGTAATAGAGGGCTGTATAGTTATTATAGGGGGCTGTATATAGTTATTATAGGGGGAATGTATATAGTTATTACAGGGGGACTGTATATAGTTATTATAGGGGGTTGTATATAGTTATTTTATGGGGAATGTATATAGTTATTATAGGGGACTGTATATAGTTATATGGAGGCTGTATATAGTTATTATAGGGGGCTGTATATAGTTAATGCTGTGGGACTTCATTTAGGTAAAGTTGGGGGCAGTATATTGTGATTACTGGGGGCTATATATAGTGATTACTGGGAGCTGTATACAGTGATTTCTGGGTTAACTGTTAATAATGATTGCTGGGGGAGCTGTATATAGTGCTTGCTGGGAGACAGTATATAGTGATTACTGGGGGAGCTGTATATAGTGATTGCTGGGGGAGCTATATATATTGCTTATTGGGGAGCTGTATACAGTGATAACTGGGAGCTGTATACAGTGATTGTTAGGGGAGCTGTCCACAGTTATTGCTGTGAGCTGTATACAGTGGTTGCTGGGGGGCTGTATGTAGTGGTTGCTGGGGGAGCTGTATATAGTGATTGTTGGGGGTGCTGTATATAGTGATTACTGGGAGCTGCATACAGTGATTGCTAGGGGAACTGGATTCAGTTATTGCTGGGAGCTGTATACAGTGGTTGCTGGGGTGTGTATATAGTAGTTGCTTGGGGAGCTGTATATAGTGGTTGCTAGGAACTGTATATGGTGATGTCTGGGCGCTGTATAAAGTGAATACTGGGCACAGTATATATTGATTACTGGGGAGTCTGTATATAGTTATTGCTGGGGAGCAGTATATAGTGATTGCTGTTCCTTGTCTGGACTACATTCAATGTAGTTGAACATATTTTGCTCCCAGGGGCCCCCACAAACCTTAATCCGGCCCTGAAAACAGTGTATGGTACATTTTACAATCCCAGAATTTTTTAACAATTTTTGTGACTTCATTTTTATTAATATCATTAGCCCCAATTTCTCATGTATAGCAAAAACACTTTCCATCAGTGAGCCCTTCTTGTCCAGGTAGCCTGTGTATAGTGCATTTGCAACATAATAGTGATTTTATCCCATGAATTCTTCACCCATGTCACAACCTTGTGCAGATGCTAAATGATCTACTATGTATGGCATGGGAGGAGCTGTTGTAGTGTCTACTGCTAGGTCTTCTTATATTTTGGGGGAGTGTCTTATTTTAGGAAAAAACATCCTAGTAGGAACTTCTTTTATTATAATCCGGAATGGTGCACTTTCGGCAAAAAAGAGTTTAGAAAAATAAGCAAATCAGTCTGAGACTTATGTAACTGGAGGTGCCTCTGAGCGCCGTGACTTATAATTAAGTTACTTGTCCAGTCACGCCCGGTCAGTGGCGTCACCAATTCTCTTCAGTCTCGATGTGCAGGACCAGGTAGGACTGGATAAGTGAGGGGGAGTGGATAAATTAGAAGCTGAGGCGCTCAGAGTTGCTTCCATGATATAAATCGAAGGGCTTTAGACTAATTTGGATAATTTTTAAAACTCTTTTCCTCAAAATTGTACCATTCCGGATTATAATAAAAGAAGTTACAAGTAGAAGAAATCGTAAGGAGACATCTGAGTAGGACTAGTCTACCATCTGTCAATCAGCTTTATGAGCAAACCTATACAACCTATCTTGTGCAAAACATGGGGAGCGTATACATTTAAAAGACTAAACCACATATGGGCGTAAAGGTCTCTGCACATGAAAGTGTGCATTTCATAGACTGCAAAGAAAAGATCAGTGATTCATTGTTTGTAGCCAGTGTGTCATGAGCTTGTGAGGTCTGCTCAGCTGCAAACCCAGGCAGGAATAGCACCTGCTTCACACACAGGGTTGTGGAAGCCATGTGTGAACCCATAGAAATGTTTTTCCTTGTTTTTTCTTGTGCATTACGTTTGTCTAGACGGTAAGAAGTAATAGGCCCCTTCCACACTTGCGTTGCAGATCACGTCAGAGTTTGATCAGGGTGCGATCAGGGTTTGGTCAGTGAAAAACTGACATTTTGCATCAGAGTGCAATCAGTTTTCAGTCAAAATTTGTTCAGTGTCTCCGTTTTTCACGCGCGGTTTCAATGCAATTTCAATGCGTTTTTCACACGCGTTTTCTGCACGTGAAATGGACTGAGCTCTATTTTTTCTATGGCAATTGATGCGTGAAAAACGCATTGCACTTGCATTGCACTTGCGTGTGTCTCCATAGACTTGTATGGTGCGTTTTTTACGCGTGTGACTTGCAAAAGTAGAGCATGCCGAGATTTAAATGCGCGTTAAAAAACACATGCTTGCGTGCGTGAAAAAAAATGCAAGTCTGAAAAAGCCTACTGATTACAATGGGTCAGAGTGCAATGCAAGTTCTGCACGTCAAAAGCATGCACAGAAAATGCACATGAAAAAACGCAAGTGTGGAAGGGGCCATACTCTTTATTCTCTGTGCCCCTTCTATTTCTGGTTTTGTTTTACACATACTTATAGATACAGTTTTAAATTAGCTCAGCTTACTATTCTGTATCCAAATCTGCAACTAAATTATCATGTTTCATTGATACATTACATTGACTAGATAGAAATCTTGACCAAATCTGCTGAAGAAAATAAAAACATGACTGATTTTATAATTCATAACACTTGCCAATTTATGCACTAAAAACAGTTGCAATGTGTACAGTACATAGGATTTTGTGAATAGGACTTTTGCATCAAATATCACTATGATATATGGAGTAAAAGGAGCAATAGTTAATAGGGCCTCTGCGCCACGTCAATGGCGTAGAAGGCCTGAAATAATCGCAAATGCTAGCTTATTGCTAATTGCCTACTTATTGCTAACTTGTGATTATTTAGCTGTCGCCATCTTCACACCAGTGGAGTGTGAAGAGGATGGGGGGTACGGCCGGCCAAGCCAAGGGCGGCTGGCCGGGAGTGGGGTGGCGCAGGGCGTTACTGTCCCTGCGCATTCGCTGCAGCTGGCACTCGGCATTCGGGTGATTGTATTTCCTCGCCAGGCAGGGCCTAGCATCGAAATAATCGCTGCGCAGCATCCCTCCGGATACATGTATGGTGCTGCGAAAAAGCATCAGCGGGGCTATCATGAGCTGCCACACAAGTGCCGCCGTATGATAAATATCCCCCAGACTGTCTAAATTGTGGTCGATTTGTGAAAAACAGCCAGTGCGCTGTCCATCTCAAACCGACCTCAGTTATGTGCTGCCGACCAGGGAATTGCACATTAATCTGTGGATTAGAACTTGTCATTTTGTTAAAAGCAGGAATAAACTTTTAATATATTTGTTAAATACTGTGGAAATTTAAGAGGCTAAATGTGCCAGAATTATATAAAAGTCTAAAGAGACACTAAAATCTAGTAACGTTAAGGCTAGTTAACCTGACACAATTTTAGATGGTCTAACATAAGTTTACCCAGTCTGAATTTTTGACAGGTTACACAATTTGTCATAGGGCCACAAACATGAAAAGCTCATCTTTCATATATCAGGTAAAGGAGTATAGGCATCAGCCTTTATTTGAAGTTAGAAAAGGTGCCTGCTTCAATCACAGCACCTGCACCTCTGTCCTTTTCACATAGACTCTTGTTGTGTGGTTATATAATGATGTCACATTCCAGGGAGTTCCACCTTCATAGCCTCCTTTGTGACAGGTTAAGGTAAACACAGCTACTACATTGAAACCTGCAACTCATTTGCATAAACTGCCTAGCGAGTCATTCAGAATTGTCTTACTTGAGTTACTGGAAAAGTGTCTACAGAGAAATCATCTCTACTAGCAATGCTGGTTGTCTTGCTTTACTTTTCCTGGTGAACCTACACGAACAAGAAAAATTGACTTTGTACAGTGGGCGGCCCTTGCTAAAAGAAACAAGCGTACCTTAACCAGGAAGTAAGGTGCCAAGATATTCTAGTGAACCTGGATACAGAATTCAGCAAGGTGTGCTTCATTCAATGTGAAATGCAGAAGGAATCAGGAAACTCAGCAGCTGTGGAGATCCAGGTTCATCTACATGCTTCTTTCCTTTTCCATAAGCTTTGCTGTCAGGATTATTTGGCATATTAATGGATTTGTATAGAAGACTTTACAGAGACAAGACATTTTACTTATAGTACAAAATCAGCGAAATGACAAGGAAGAAGGATCTGTACAGAATCTTGATCTGAGTACTAGTAGTAAGAAACTTTAACTGTGACTATGGGGAATAGCTGCAGGAAGTATTTGTGTTGTTGCTTTCAGTGTAATAAGTCCTCGGACAATGAAGATGGTAAAGAAACCAAAAGGGATCTTACTTTTGAAAACATTGCTGCACTGCATGATGACTCACAGAACTCTGTGCCTCTAGACACAATCTTAAATAACACCAAACGTCCCAGCAATGTAGATATCTATGTGGCTTTATACAATTATGACGCTCGCACAAGTGAGGAACTGAGTATTAAAGCCGGGGACAAACTGTATATCTTAGATTTTACTCAGGAGAGTTGGTGGAAAGCTAGAGCTTTGAAACCTCGAGGAAAGTTGGAAGGATTTGTTCCAGCAAACTATGTGGCTTCAGAAAACACTGTTGAATCTAAACCGTAAGTAAAAAACAATTCATACTAAGTGTTTAATTGTATAAAAATATATATTTGTTTTATTCTATTATAGGGATTCAGGTAATTTTAGAACAGTGAGGTTTTTGGGATCCCCTAAATGATGAAAAGATTGTTTAACATATTAAAGGAGGTACTTGATGGCATTGTTACGCAGAAATGGTTGGTGGGGGTATGGCTGTCACACCCCCACTGGTCAACTACTAATGACCAATACAAAGGATAGATCATTATTAGGTAATGTGTCTTCAAAATACACTGTATACCTACAAAATATGCCATACATGTTCGCGTAGGTACAATCTGTAGGATCTGTCTTCTATTTCCCTGACTGTGTTTTCTTTCCTACAATCCTGCCTGCAGATATGGCCACTGTAAATGGGAAGGTGCGTGTGTGGCTCTCTGTTCACCTGTGTAGGTTTACTTCCGGTTAAGCGACTAAGCACACTGGGGGTCCACAAAACCTAAGATTTTTTTGGCATATAACTTATGCATTCCATAAATATCTAAGATGGGAATATCCCTTTAAATACCCAGTGCAAACTTCCTGCTATATCTGTGTAAACAACAAAGTAGGGCAGAGTCCTTTCTTCCTTCTACTGACCAGCTGTTGTACTGATCAAACCTTTTAAAGGAATTCCTGGGGAACCCTTTAAGGGGTTATCCGGGTTTTAAAAATTTCTTATGTCCGGGCTGGGGCGGGCTATTTAGGCCCCTTCTCCACTGGCGTTTTTCACGCGCGAGTTCTGCGCGTGCATTTGACGCTCAGAACTCGCATTGCACTCTGTCCCATTGTATTCAATGGGTCTTTCTCCATTAGCGTGGTTTTTAACGCGCGTGCTTGCGTTCGTTTGCACGCGCGTCAAAATCGCAGCATGCTCTATTTTTGCGGGTCACGCGCGTTTTTCACGCCCCATTCAAGTCTATGGAGATGCATCAAGAACGCATTGCACTCGCAATCATTGCAAGTGCAATGCGAGTGCAATGCGTTTTAAACGTAAGGGTTGCTAGGTGACCAGAATAACAGTATTTCCCCTGCTCGCGATCGAGCATTTAATTAAAAAAACACAATGAAGAACAGTGAAGAATAGAATAAAATCATTGTACACAGTGAACACAGTGACCACAGGATCATTTAAGATAAAAACACAGTGCAGAACACAGTGCAGAATAGATTACAGATGTTCGGCACATCTGCTTACTTGTCGGGAGATACGCGCGGAACGGTGCGAACAAAATAGCATGTGAAGAACAATATATATGTGTGAAGAACACATTGCAGATGTATTTAAACATCTGCAATTTGTTCTTCACACACATATATATTGTTCTTCACATGCTATTTTGTTCGCGCCGTTCCGCGCGTATCTCCCGACAAGTAAGCAGATGTGCCGAACATCTGTAATCTATTCTGCACTGTGTTCTGCACTGTGTTTTTATCTTAAATGATCCTGTGTTCACTGTGTTCACTGTGTACAATGATTTTATTCTATTCTTCACTGTTCTTCACATCTGCTAAATTGTCGGGAGATAATATACGCGCGGAACAGTGAAGAATAGATCGCCGATGTTTGCAAATTATCAGAAGACATTATTTTTCAATTAAATAACATATTTTAATCCCAAACCATTGTCCCTTTGAAATATGCTCGAGTCTCCCATTGAATCGCGCGTCAAAAATGCGCCGAAAACGCAAAAAAAACGCAAATTACTCCAAGGAAAAATGGAACAAAAACGCAGCCAAAACGTCAGTTTTTCACGCATTGCACCCTGACGTGAAACGCAACGCTAGTGTGCAAGAGGCCTTACAAATAATAAACATGTACTTACCTCGTCTGGCGCCACCAATGTCCCGCGTCGCGGTCCCTTCGATCCGTGCCCCTGTTTGTTTACAGAGGCACAGAAACCGCGCACAGGGAGCTTCCGGTCCGCGGTGTGGCCGGCTCCTCCCATCCGTCACTATCTCTCAGCGTTGTAAGCGCTGAGAGATGGTGTCAGATGGGAGCTCCCAGCCGGCCGGAAGCTCCCTGTGCGCCCTTGTAATGAAACCAGCGCGCAGAGGAGACGGACCACGGCGAGGGACATCGGCGGCACCGGACAAGGTAAGTACATGTTTATTATTTTTAAATAGCCCTCCCCAGCCCGGCCCTCAGTAATTTTTTAGACCCGGATAACCCCTTTTACTTTTTAAATAGAATTTTATGTTAAGAAGGGAGGAGTGGTTCTCCATTAACATTTTCCAACAAGGCCTTGCCACCTGTCACACAACTTTGTTTTTGTGATGAAAAGTAGATTTTTTACGTTCAATATCAAAAATGATAAAATCAACTATGTAAATGGTATAATGATAATCTTCCCCCTTATTAAGATTGCCCGTGCCACTAAGCACTTTTGTGGCTTTCCTCCACTTTTTGAAACTCTTAAACATCCTTTCTAGGAACTACTAGCCATAACTGAACAGCATACTGTAAATAAGGTCACACCAATGACTTGAAAATACCCATAGAAGCAGCGGTTTTAAATCTTTCTGTTATTCTCATTACAGCAAATTAATTTTATTGTTTTTATTATAAAAAGTAATATAATATTCCAATATACTTTTTTGTATCGATTCTTCACAGATTTCTACATGTCTGCTTGCTGTCATTCTATGGAAAGATCCTATGTTTACTACTAGTGGACAAAATATCTGACCATGGTCACACATTTGCACAGCTCATTGTATCACAGCCGTGCAACTGAGTGACCATGGTCAGATTTCTGTCCACTAGTAGTAAACATAGAAGCTTTCTATAGAATGACAGCAAGCAGAGATGTAGAAAACTGTAAGGAATTGATACAGTATATTGGAAAATTGTATAACTTTTTATAATAAAAAAATTACATTAATTTGCTGTAAAGAGAATACCCCTTTAATGCAGCTTCACACTTGCTGGTCCAAGGTCCTGCTTCACAGATCGAACCCACTCCCGGGATGGGACCTTGAGCACCATATTGATATATGATGTATGGAGTTCCCGTTTCCCCACTAAATAGCATTGCTGAAACTTATGATTACAGTGTCAGCTCCTATCTGTCAAGAAAGCTTGATTGCCATGCCATCAATATGGTGCTCAAAGTCCCATCACCAGGCTGTGTTTGGTCGGTGATGCAGGACCTTAGTGTATGAATGGTCCTTAGTGCATGGACCAAACTTGGCAAGTGTGAAGCCACCCTTAGGCTACATGCACATGTCCATGTGCAAAAATGATTTCGGCTGGATGGAGATGCACGACTGCACTGCAAATTTTGTCTGGAAATGGACCTGCCCTATCTTTTGTGGTGTGGCTCCCCGTCTCGGTCATAACATGGTGATGGCTGTGAGCTAATTACAACCACAAAAACTCTTGTGTGCATGAAGCTTTAATCTCTGATCTTAAAGTCCATCCAAGTCCTTCTTAACAAGATTTGCTCCTCTCACACATCCATTGCATGCAGATTATTAATATCCTAATGCACATCTTTACAATTATCTACAGACTACATCTCATTTGTCAAGTGGCTGCCTGTTCGATGTGATACTTCAATTCGATAATGATTATGGACGATGGTATATGAAAGAACTTACTTACATAATTGGGAAGACACTGCATGGCGATATTTAGTAAATACTATGGTGTTTTACAGATTTTATTGTGACCTGCCAGTTTTTTTGTGTACAAAAATTGTTATACCCTAACTGGTTAAAGGATCTGCCACACTGTCAATACTGTCAACAGTAAGAGCCTTTTTACATGGAAGAATGGGCAGGAACATGCATTTCCAGTAATGTCCACTAATTGGTTGCATTTACATTTATGTGCAACAATCTCCTTTGCTGTATGGGATGGATGATAAAGGCATGCTATGTATTATCAGGTGGGGTTACCATGTATACAGCATGTGACTGGTGAGCAGGAAGAGATAGGAAATGCTGGGTCATGTGGAAAAAATAAGATTTTACAATATTTGCAATCTTTATTTTTGTTATAGAAAATACCTGACTAATCCATTCAAACCTACAAAGTCACTGGCATCAATTTCCTACTTAAAGTGTTGACGCTTGACATTTATGGCATATCCACAGGGTAATTGCACTATTGCACTGGCACTTTATTCTTATGTGTTTACATGTTATATTTATTACATTGGAGTCATTGGGTCTTGGCAAGAATTTATTTACTGGAGTATTATATCCATACAATTGTTCACATCATTGTGACTTTGGCCACCTATACCACTACTTATTAGGTATTTACCATTTACACAGCTGCTATAACACTGTTGGTCAGGGGTGGTGGATAGGAGTAAGGTCATTGTACTTAATCCATCCTGTGTCTTTTTGAGTACTTGTGTACTTTTAATTGATTTTAAATGTTGTGTATATATGTCTTTTCATGAATTAATTAAGATTATACTATTTTTTGGTCCATTGGCACACTGCTTTTTCTTAGTGTTTATTTTGGTTATTTTTGTTGTGTGGACCTGTTAAACATATGAATTATTAAGCTGTGCCTACCCCGCCTGGTTTGTGTTTATATCCACAGGGTAATGTTACACCAGAGGGGTGTCCCACCAAAGGGACCCATAGTTATTTTTAGAACAGCATTCATTTGACAGACGTTTTAAGACTGATATAAATGCAATGGTGGCCATGCATGTGCCTCTCTCTCTCCATTCACATCTATGGGTGGGATCTGCATCAGATATCTTGTGGATATTCAATAATTGTTTAAAATAATAATATCCCTTTTAATACTTCTAGAAAGCAGACTGCGAGTCTGTAGCTGAGGCTAGGAGAAGTAGGAATTCATTCTGTCACATGATACTAAAAGAAGAGCAGAGTTCATGTCCTTTCATGAGTCATAAGGTATGACAAAGGTCCAAGATGAAGCTCCAGGAAGAACTAGTAAAAACTGTAAAAGTTTTTTTTATTTGAAAAGAAGGATACCCATTGGTCTGAAATGTTAAATGATATAAAAAAAATTGTATGCACTTGCCTTTGGGAGTTCTTATAATGCTCTTTCAATTTTGGTTCAGATGCCTGTTATATACACTCACCGGCCACTTTATTAGGTACACCATGCTAGTAACGGGTTGGACCCCCTTTTGCCTTCAGAACTGCCTCAATTCTTCGTGGCATAGATTCAACAAGGTGCTGGAAGCATTCCTCAGAGATTTTGGTCCATATTGACATGATGGCATCACACAGTTGCGCAGATTTGTCGGCTGCACATCCATGATGCGAATCTCCCGTTCCACCACATCCCAAAGATGCTCTATTGGATTGAGATCTGGTGACTGTGGAGGCCATTTGAGTACAGTGAACTCATTGTCATGTTCAAGAAACCAGCCTGAGATGATTCCAGCTTTATGACATGGCGCATTATCCTGCTGAAAGTAGCCATCAGATGTTGGGTACATTGTGGTCATAAAGGAATGGACATGGTCAGCAACAATACTCAGGTAGGCTGTGGCGTTGCAACAATGCTCAATTGGTACCAAGGGGCCCAAAGAGTGCCAAGAAAATATTCCCCACACCATGACACCACCACCACCAGCCTGAAACGTTGATACAAGGCAGGATGGATCCATGCTTTCATGTTGATGACGCCAAATTCTGACCCTACCATCCGAATGTCGCAGCAGAAATCGAGACTCATCAGACCAGGCAACGTTTTTCCAATCTTCTACTGTCCAATTTCGATGAGCTTGTGCAAATTGTAGCCTCAGTTTCCTGTTCTTAGCTGAAAGGAGTGGCACCCGGTGTGGTCTTCTGCTGCTGTAGCCCATCTGCCTCAAAGTTCGACGTACTGTGCTCTTCTGCCTACCTTGGTTGTAACGGGTGGCGATTTGAGTCACTGTTGCCTTTCTATCAGCTCGAACCAGTCTGCCCATTCTCCTCTGACCTCTGGCATCAACAAGGCATTTCCGCCCACAGAACTGCCGCCCACTGGATGTTTTTTCTTTTTCGGACCATTCTCTGTAAACCCTAGAGATGGTTGTGCGTGAAAATCCCAGTAGATCAGCAGTTTCTAAAATACTCAGACCAGCCCTTCTGGCACCAACAACCATGCCACATTCAAAGGCACTCAAATCACCTTTCTTCCCCATACTGATGCTCCGTTTGAACTGCAGGAGATTGTCTTGACCATGTCTACATGCCTAAATGCACTGAGCTGCTGCCATGTGATTGGCTGATTAGAAATTAAGTGTTAACGATCAGTTGGACAGGTGTACCTAATAAAGTGGCCGGTGAGTGTATCTTGAAGGGACAATAATTCAAATAAGCAACATAGTCAACAGAGATGTTCTGTAGACTTTGGGGCACCTTTATCAACAGTGTTCAAAGTAAGAAATTGCGCAATTACACTAGAGAATCTTATGCTGCACCAGATTTATTACTGTGTCTGATGCTGGATGAAAAATCTGGTGTAGTTTGCTGATCAGTGGGGGTCTCAATGATGAGAAATCCACAAATCTTTAAAACGAGGGGTCAGATGGAGTCCTCTCTGCATTTTCTGTCAGCTCCATAAAGATTAATGGAGAAGAAAGCTGCCGTCTGTTCCATTACTCTGATGAAGCAGCAAGGGGTCCGACTGAGGTACGTGGGACTACATTGGACCCCTCGTTTTCATGATCTGTGGAGGTCTCATCATGGTTATCATCTTATCATGGTTTCACCTGCTGCGCCGTGAGAGGAGGCACCAACGCAGGATCTTCAAATGTGCGGCTGCTGTGTCTTATCAGACTCGCGTCTAGGTAAGAATACACATTTATTTTTTTTATTTTTCAACACTTAAAGAATTAAGAAAGGTCGATTTAGGACCCTACTCCTCACGTCCATATATTCATGTAGTTAGTCCCATATCAACCTCACAGGTCTTCTTTAAAGTCTAAACCTGTCTTAAACCTTTGAACTGCACAGACAGTTTTGTTGCAATGTACAAAATAATTCTGTTGTAATTAGATTGATAAATGTGTCTCATTGTCTGAAGGATTACCAGAGAATTGATCTGGTGTAATTGTGCATGCTTGACTGTCATTTTATTACTTTGGGGAATCAGGACCCTCAGCCTCCTGATCGGAGCCTTAGTAGTATGGCCTCTACTGATCATCCTGTTTATAGGTGATCTCTTCTAATCATGGGACACCTGTTTGACACATTTCAGTGACAGGATGTGAACGTATTTGGATATTGGAATCATAATGGCATTATCAGTTACAGTGCAAAAGAGCTAGTTTATTACATGTATGAACTATATGGAGCCATTGCATTTCTGCTATGTTTACATTGCTAGTACTAAATGAATTGGTATTTTGATGTCAAAGGTACGGATTATAGATGTAGCCTTTTTACGATGAGATTTTTACAATGATATAAAGCATCTAAATAATGCTACAAACCAAGTTGACTTTCTACCATGATGTACACATGTGAAACGTCTCCTAGATATCACCTTTTTAAGAAGATTGCTCCCTTATCCAGACCATATGTTAGGACAGGATGGGAAGGGGTAGTGAACCCTAGCACTTAAACCTACAAAACTGTCCTACTTAACACCTACCCTAAATGACTGCCCCCAACTGTAGGGACGTTTCCTACAATCAGTAATTTGAAAGGAAAGGGAAATGTGTCTACAAGCCAGTATTCCTAACAGGATTGGACATCAAGGTCAAAAGTTCACACCAAAATTACTAGTGGGCTAAGTAAATGCTCTGTGCTGCTGTATGTATAGTAGTGTACTGTTAAGAAATTATTAGGGTACAGTTGCATCAAGTGAAATCTTTGATTCTAATGTTGAAAATAAATAATAATCTACTGTATAAAGTAGCTAAGTAATTATCTCCTTCCTTTTTCTCCACATCTTGCCTTATTTGACCTGCTGAAATTTCTACCTCATCTGCTGACAGAGGAGAGGGCCATGTCTGGCAGCCTGTGTATCATAATAGGACAAAGACTTAAACATTGATCACTTATTTTGAAGATATGTAACAAATATTAGATCAGTATAGGTCCCACCCTTCCAATTAGCTTTTGGAAGCAGTTATGATATGCTAGTGATTGGGGCTTGCCTTCCTCAGTATCCGCTTAAGTACCTTCTCCCAAGTTGTCTGTTCCTAGTTGTCTTTATCACTCTGCTTGGTGTCATAGAAGATTGTCTACTGCTCTGGTGCCCAACGAGCGCAGCATAGTGGCAGGGAGCCAAAGCCGGGTCAGATAACACAAAGCCATGGGCCGGTTTGGGCCACTGGCCTTGTGCTTGACACCCTTGGTGTAGAGGGTTATAATGCTCAGATATCTTTACTTTATCCCAGAAACCATGGGGGGGTGGGGAGTAGAATAAAAATTAAAAGTGCCCCTTCAGTGTTATATGTTCATCTCCACATGTGTAAGATGGTGAAAGCTTCTTTTTAAGGGTTAATACCAATAGGGACATATTTGGATCCCTTCAGATCATCTCAAACCTAAACTGGTTAGACGACATAGTGGGTCCACAACCTGCTGTTTGTTACAACAGTCCAATCTCATCACCTCTTATGACCTATTCAAGTAAATAAAGCTTGCAATACCAAGCACAGGCCCTAGATAATATATACTGTAGAGCTATGCTTAGTGAAGAGTGAAAAAGTTGCACAAAATAGTACAAAAACACTCTGGATTGGTCTATACTAAGAGGATTCATAATATATCCTAAGAAGTCATCGGTAAAAAGATGCTGAAAGAACCTTTTGTTTGTTTGGACTATTTGGATTGTAAGACATACCAGCATTGTGAGAGGCCACTCTTGCAAAAGGGGTTGTCCAGTATGGGAGCACTTTTTTCAGTACTTTCCCCCATCAAGTGGTTGGATATCAGAAATTTAAGGTTTTAAAACTAATAAATGTGTAGTGTACTCTGCACTGCACTCTCTCCATCCTCTCCAGCTTGTTCCATTGTGTGTAAGTACCAAAATCCTAAACTGATCCAGTGGCGGGTGGGAGAGGTCAACAGCCCCCTCCCACAATGGCCCAGATTTATCATTATTGAGGAAAACAGCACTTCATGTTGTTTGCCTCACTAATCTGCAGATTGTGCTAGGTCTTCAATAATCTGGTGTAGCCTCCACATTACAATAGTGCTTAAACTATTTTTTTCTCTCTGTTTAATGGAACAAATTTGCGCTACTTTTCAATCAGACTTTCCATTCCACAGAAGTGACACACACAACACTTTGTGGCACATGCTGCACTATTCTTCATGCGACACAAATTTCTGCACAGAAGGGGGCATTCCAGTGCTCAGTCGGACCGAGAGCCAGAATAAGCATGCAAAGTCCAACAGAATTGTGTCGCACGGCCCATGTTAAAGGTGCACAAAAAAAGTGGTGCACTCTGTCGGGGCAGTGCAGGAGCGCCAGATTCAGGGTGATTGTCTTGTTGGAATATGAACCTTCGGCCCAGTCTGAGGTCCATAGCACTCTGGAAGAGGTTTTCATCCAGGAGATCTGGATCATTCATATTTGCTTCGATTGCAACCAGTTAGCAGTCTTTTTCTATTTTATCTTTTCATGATACAGGAATAGGACCTTTTCCCAGTGTGCTAGCCACTAAAAAAACAGAGGGCACATATTCCTTTATACATTTCTGTGCATGAGGCTTAATTATCTCAACAGAGCTGCATTTCCTTCTGTTGGTATGCTAGGACGATGACCATACAGAGCTGCGTATTATTTCTTATTTTGCCAAAGTGTTATTTTTGTATTGAGAATCATGATACTACACTTTGTAACGATATCGATATTGAATTAGAAATTCTGGCATCCATGCATCTCTATTGTCCAGTCACAACACATTTTCATCTTTTAACAGGACATAGGATAACTTGCTGATTGATGGAGTTACCAGTGGTGGCAAACCCAAGGATCACAAGAAGGTGTCAGTGATACCCCAAAATGAATTAAACAGCTGGTCACACATGCAACTGCTTCTTTTTTTCTGCAGTCTCTTTCTATGGCATTGATGGAGATAGGCAAGATAGCAATAAGTTATTTCCATCAGTGCCATAGAGAGTGAGAGTTGGGCTGTTCAGCGCATGCTTGACCTCCATTCATTTTCGGTACAATGGTCCATCTATCATGTGATCCATGGATGTCACAGTAGTGTATATGGGATAACTTGTTGTGACTGGACAATCCTTTTAATGGTTATAACCAAATAAGTAATTGTAAGGGAAACATACCACAGTATAGGATCCCTATATGCTATTACCACAAAGGCTAGGTTGTGTGGCCGATTCAAATGGGAGCGGCAGGTCCGCTCATTTCTAGTCCTTAGGATTGTGTGTGAAGACAGTTTAGGTGAAATAATTAAATTATTTTAGTTTGAGTAATTTTCCTACAGTAATTCTATTCTATCCTCCATAGTGTTAAAATAATGTAAAAAGCACTGTGGATATTATATTGCAAACACATCACCTGGCAGGTCATCTGGTCACAGATTTGTAAATGTTCCATATATGCAATGTTTTATCCTCATGTGACTCCTACTCTCTAACTACAGACAAGGGAACAAAAAGCCTGTGCCAAGAACTTGCTTAAAGAGTGAATGCTGTAGCAGGCTCAACAAAATTAGCTTTTACTTATTTAAAAATTATATAACCTTTCAACAAACCTTCAAAACCAGAAGTTCATAGTATGTGCATGAGGGGTAACACTGCTTCTGCTCATAATGTAACATTCATTTTTTAACAGCTCCCATCTTGGTATTTTAACCCCACTGTAATGTAACCAGTTAACTTTAAGGGTCTCTAAAATTAGTCCTAAAAGGGTCTGGTGACAGTATAAAACAGCAGTAAACCACTCTCTGTACCTCCACCATTGTGGAAGCACTGCATCCAATCCGAGCCAAAATCCAGTTCCTATGTCTCACAAGACAAGAAACTACGGTAAAAGGGAGGCCATTCAACCAACTATTGGCAGCACAGCCTCTCCTGTGTTTCCTGTGGTGTCTGGAGACACACAGGAGGGTGGTGGAGGGTGTCAGGAAGCAGTACTATGGGAGTTGTGTGGGAATGGTAAGTATGTTACGGAGCACCAGCAGACGCCATACTAATAAGGTCATGTGACAAACCCTTTTATTTACTAACAAAATACTTCAATAACTCAAATTTGATAGTCACCAGGTCAATACATGAAAGTGAGATATTATTTTACATGAATATTATATTGTATGATACCAGACACAAGTTACATAAAAGTGATCATCAACAGTTGCACACCTATTATGTCATGGATTATAATATGTCTTTAAACCTGTCTAAAAACTGCTTATGAGGATACTATTCTCACAATGTCTGAAATTATAAAGGATACTTATGTAATCCTAGTCTACAAACAGTTTCTATTATTGGAATGAGTAAATATTGCAGATGAAGCCTAATTGGTTATAGTGAACACACACCCTAACAGTTCTGAATTACACCCATATTTGCAACTGTAATTAAATCTAAATTGTAAGCCTATAACTTTTTACTAATTACTTATGTACTGTATAGATAAATAGAAACAATACTCATAGAGGTTTTCAACTTTACTTGCTATTTATAGAGAGTGTAGGAATTTTGAGATTGGTAAAAAAAAATGTAACACTTAATGGAGAAGTATTTTCTTTATTTTGAGTTGCTTAGCTGTATTTTTGTAATAATTTTTTTTAACTTAAAGTGATTCTGTCAGCAGAAATGCCACTTTTAGCTGCTGATAGGTTTCAGTAGCCTATGCTATGCTCATTTTAAAAATGCCTTTGTCAGCATTCTGAATCAGTTTTATGGGACAAGTGTTTGCTTTCAGAAAAGATTTGGTTTTATGGGGTAAAGTATAATTCTTTATGCTGTAATTTCCATTTTATTTGTAGAGGTCAAAATTGTACAAATTGCTTTAAACAATAAGACAACAACATTTCCAGAAATTCCTGACAGGGAAAGGGTTATATCAATACTAGACCCCATCCCACTAACCGATCGATTACAAAGGGAAAAACAAACGGTTTGTTTTGCCACTTCCAACTCTTTGACCCATACTGCCTGTAACACTTAAAAGGTTTATGCCAACATATCAACATATTAGGGCAGATTTATCAAGCTGTCTAAAAGTCATAATATTTCTAGTTACCCATAGCAACCAATCACAGTTCTTCTTTAAAATATTCATGAGTGCTGGTAAAATGAAAGCTGAGCTGTGATTGGTTGCCATGGGCAACTAGAAATATTCTGACTTTCAGACAGCTTTATAAATCTGCCCCATTATATATTTTTATATTTATATCACGGGCTTTACCCTCTCCATAGCCGGTAAGCCTTTGCCGCATATTGCCATTTTGAAAAATATAAAAATAGAAATAAAAAGTAATCAAAAGGTCGTACAGTCCAAAAAATCGGAGCATTGAAAACGTCATCAAATGTCCCAAAAAATAACAACACCCACAGCTCCGTACACTGAAGTATGACAAAAGTTATAAGCATTAGAAGATGGCAAAATCCCCCCATATTTTTTTTACAGGAGGTTTAAATTTTTGTTAAAGGAATGATAACATAAGCCCATAAAAAAAAAAAAAATATATCACCGTCCCGCCCTCCCATGCAGCTGCCCTACCCCGTCCGATTCCACAGTGGGCAGTCCTGGGAAGGCAGGATGTGTGTTTCTGAGATCAGATGAAACCCTATGTCAGTACTTTTCCCGATCTCCAGGCCAGTGGTAAGAAGGCCTGGCATTGCTACAACCTTCTGACTTTCAGATTATAAGACAAGGGCACTTTTTAGCAGGGGATCGTATAGTCATAATAATACGAAAACAGGTCACTCTCTATATGCACAAAAACCCTTGTGTGTATTTTTATCCCTGTCACTCTGAGAATCCTTGTCTAGGTTGCAATAACCTGCAAAACAATGAGCCCTTTACCTAATTATGGGGGCAGTATTTGAATTCAGAAAGCTCTGTCTTTAAAAAGCAGCACACTGCTGCACAGCTGATCCGCTGTTTGTAGATTGACATTATTATCGTGATTGGAATGCTTTATTTGGGAGTGTAACCAGCTGGAAATGTTCTGACAGCTTCCCTTAGCAACTGAATGTCACCTCTGCCCGATCAGCTCCAGGTGCGGCCCTGTCAGATGGAAGGAGGACCTTCTGCTTCAAACTGTCTATAGGACAAAGTAGAAGGCTCAGGACTAAGGGAGGATGGATTTGTGCATATTTAAAGGGGTATTCCAGGAATAAGCATAATTTATATACTAATGGGCACTCAAAATATAAACTAATATGTAATTAGTTGTTATTTAAAATTTTGCTCCCGTTAGCAGATAATGCTGATGACATAGACTGTAATGGAGAATTAAAATGCTACTGGCCCTTTAATCAGTTTGTTAATTTCCTCCGCGCGGTCCGACAGAAGATGGCTGCTGGTCACATGTCCACATCACATGTCCTGCCCCTGCATGGGCCAGTCATGTGATCACCACTACATTTGGCTGTAGGCGGTTGGTTGCAGTGCATTCAGTATGGCCGGTGTTGTGATGATGGCAGTTACACGTCATTACTATGGTAAAAAAGCAAGAAAACCTGTTACATCATCACTGGGAGCAGAGTATAAGTGGTAGGAGGAGTTACTGAGAACTAAAGGATCATGGAACTTGTAGTTTCTAGTGGCGGCCATCTTAGTGATAACTCCACCTACTTTAGAGAGGCCATAAATTTTGCAAATCATAAAATCAAATTATTTAAGCTCCGTTTTGTGACTAATGACATTGAGTATTGTTGTATTCATTTATTTATATCATCATGGGTTTTTGTGTCAGACGTTCATATTCCCAGAATACCCCTTTAAGCTTACACGGCAGAGGTGTCTCTCAGGATTGCATTTCATATATGCCACCAGTTTGAGTGTTCCTTGAAAAGCTTGTGTTACAACTCCGGCAATAAAGAACCCATTAGAATATCTAGACATAGGCTGGTGGCCAAAATCTAGTATACCCCATTAATGTGAGGGAATAAAACCCACCTATTCTAATACATATATCACTGAATAAGAGATGAATTTGAGAAATAAAGGCTTCATCTTTGAGCTAGTGGTTAAATCCTATAGATAAAAATATCCAATGGGTTTTTACAATCATTTTGTTGTGTTTGTATGGACAATTTATTTTAATATGTACCAAATAAAGGTTAGATTTTAACAGAACAACACTCATATAATATCCCAGTAATGAATATTGATGACTTTCAAGTATAATCAGTCTGTGATTTAAACCTATTTTCGCCTTAATGACTAAGCATTTCTTTACATTTTTCTTTAATTGTTGTCCTCTTAAGCCCATAACCTTTTCATTTTACTGTGGCCGTCAGTTTATTACCGGTTGTTTTTTACATTGCCACTGTTTTTTTGAATTGTGTCATATTTGTGGTACATTAAGCCTGTTTTTCAACTTTTTTCAACCCTTTCTGTGAAAAGATGACCTGAAAAACTGCAATTCTGGCAATTCATGGCACTGAAATTATGGTGATACTAAATATGTAAATAGTGCCTTGCAAAATTATTCGCCCCCTAGCACTTTTCTGCCTTTTCCACATTTCACACTTCAAACATAAAGATATAAAATTGTAATTTTGTTTGTTGAAGAATCAACAACAAGTGGGACACAACTTTGAAGTTGAAATTTGGATAAATTCTTTGTTTTCAAAGTTCTAAAATCTCTACTTTTGATGCAGATAGTCACATCACCCAAATAAATTCACAACTTACATTTCCCAAATGTCTGCTTTATGTTGCCATGATTTTTTAAGATTCCACATATTTTACTAGAATGTTATGAGGCTCAGAATTTAGGTACCATTTTTCACATTTTTTGGAAAATCACCAATACGTATTTAGATGGATCTGCTCAACTTCTAATTGACTGTGAGAGGCCTAAATAATAGCTAGACTCTTAAATTACCACATTATGGACACTGGATACAAAAAGATTTCACAAACTTTAGGGGGGAGTTGTATGTTTCTTTATTTTTGTTATGAAAAACCTTAATAAAAAGGATCTGGGAAACACACCAAACATGTGGAAGAAGGTGCCCTGGTCAGATGAAACCAAAATCTAACTTTTTGGCCACAATGTCAAACGATATGTTTAGCTTAAAAACAACATAGCTCATAACCCTGAACACACCATCCCCACTGTCACACATGGTGGTAAAAGCATCATGGCATGGCCTGCTTTTCTTCAGCAGGGACAGGAAGATGGTTAAAAATAATAGGAGGATGGATGGAGCCAAATGCAGGACCATTCTGGAAGAAAACCTGTTAGAGTGTGCAAAAGACTTGAGACTGGGATGAACATGTATCTTCCAAGAAGATAACGATCCCAAACATAAAGTAAAATCTACAGTGGAATGGTTCACAATAAAATGTATCCAGGTGTTAGAATGGCCAAGTCAAAGTCCAGACCTGAATCCAATCGAGAATCTGTGGAAAGAGCTGAAAACTGATGTTCACAGATGCTCTCCTTCCAACCTCACTGAGTTTGAGCTGTTTTCCAAAAAAGAATGGGCAAGAATTACAGTCTCTCAGTGTGCAAAACTGATAGAGACATACCACAAGCGACTTACAACTGTAATCACAGCTAAAGGTGGCTTACAAAGTATTAACTTTGTCCACTTCACAATTGTATCCCACTTGTTGATTCTTCACCAAAAAATGACAATTTTATATCTTCATATTTGCAATCTGAAGTCTGGCAAGGGCGCCGAATACTTTTGCAATGAACTGTACAGGTTATTATATGGTTTTCTTTTGTCACTAACATTTTTAACAAACTTTATGTAAGAAATTGTTTTCATTTATTTAGTGCCATTAGGGGTTAGATTTTTAATCTCTTCTCTACTCAGAGGCTCTACAAGGCCCCTGTAAGGCCCCTTCTGCCATGGCAACTTTCGTCACCCTGTAATAACAGTCTGAGGGTGCTGATTGGCATCTAGTTACATTACTGCCAGTTTGGAAAGACATGTGTGCTTGCATCAACTGGTTAATTTTTCTGAATGAGTTACTGAATTACATGATCCAACATTGACTTTAGTTCAAGCTGTGTGATACTAGGATTCCCTGGACTGACCCAGATTATTAGCATCATAGGAATCTATACTGTGGAGTGAACATACAAATACATTATTTGTAGCATTTATGATGCATGTAGCATACATTTGGCTTTACATTTGGATTATAAACTAAGACATGTTTCCGATTTAGACAAAAATGAAACATAGTTAAAACCACAATTCATTTCTAGAAGTATCTTTCAAATGTTTTTAGATTGCATTAGTTTAAGCAGAACCATTTGCTTTATCAGCAGAAACCCCAAACTAAAAGACAACATTTCTGAAATAAATATGTGTTACTGGAAGTTACAACGGTGACCTACAAGAGCTACTTTACAGGCTTTGCTACATTTTTGTAGCTACTAAACTCTCATATGGCTATTTCTTTATTTCATAATGAAGTGACTTGTTATCTTAATGCCACCTCAGACCTCTATTTTCGACATGCTATAAACATAGATTTGCAAGGTGAGATCTGCACTTAATAAACATTTATAGCATTTCATCTGAAGATATCATAAAATCCTCTAATGGAAGCATGCTTGACATTTTTTCTACGATTTTGATAAGTTTAAAGTCTGTAAACTGGACAAAAACCAGACTTGTCAACTATCTCTCACCAAAAGGTAAACTACCCAAAAGTTGCTTGTGAGAGCCCATTTCATAAGGCAGAGAGTATAACACTTTCATGCCCAATAGTTCCAAAACCTATGTCCTATCGAATTTTACTAGTAGTAATGTACAAATATGGTTGATGTATAACTGCATGGCAAGTTTTGTAGCAATCTGTCATTTCTATCATGGGTATGTTAATGATTGTGTGTGTATGTGTTGTGAGAAAGTGAGAGGTGTTGTTTGGGAGAACCGCTATCTGTCATACAAGAAGATGAAGGGTGCATGGCAAAATCCCTGGATTTGTCTGCAGTAATGTTTGCATGTCTGTAGAAATGTGGTAAGCAGGCATAGTCTGTTAGCCTATGTTGGCGCAGATGGACACTTTTGTGAAGTCTCTGCTTATTATGGAGTAGGGGTAGGCTGGTAGTTGAACGCCTGCTACATCCGGGCTTCGGTCCTGAGATCTCAAGGGCATTTTAAACACCAGTCTTAAAATTCTTCCTACTGGCTCTCTGTCACCCATATTTACTAAGAGGCTCTGGCCGATTATTATATATGGCCACAAACTCGACAAGTTTGGACCTAAAACCAGGCCTGATCTGGCAGAGTTTTTTTGCTGGTTTTTCCTTCCCGTCCGTCCCGCTCACCAACATGCCCAAAGTGAATTTCCCCCAATTGCAAAACTTCAGTGAAATCAACCTGTCCAATCATAAATCAATACTGACTGTGAATTCATGTCTCCAGCTAATAGAACAGGCAATTAGCAAGAGAAGCCCTACAAAGAAGTAGTTTTGAAAGTGGGAATCACAGACCATTTCTCTGTTGTCGTATTTCTTGGCTATAACTTTTGCCATTGCTCTCACCCTTAGAGGTAGCACTAGGTGGTGTCCAAAACACATACATGTTGCTCAGGTAGTGCAGTTTTTCCAGGCTGCACAGCCCTCCATGTGTTAACGAGAATTACCTTGACTTTCATTAGGTACCGGAATTAGATCTTCAGAACCATTGTGAGAACATATACAGGTACATGGGCGTTGGGTTCCTTCTGATACATGACAATGCAAGGCCTCATGAGGCTGTATTGTGTCAGCAGTTATGAGTGATGAAGGTATTGGTGCTATGAATTGGCCTGCTTTTTCCCCAGACCTGAATCCAATCGAGCACATTCTGAACATCATGTCCCGTAACATCCACTGATGCTACGTTGCACCACAGAATCTCCATGAGTTAACTGATGCTTTTATCCAGGTCTGGGTAGAGATCTCTCAGAAGAATATCAGAGAACTTCATCAGAAGCATGCCAAAGCATTGTAGGGAGGTCATACTAGAACATGGAGGTCATTGTAAGGATCGGTGGTAGTGCATCCTCTGTACCACCGCAGAAGATGACGTAAGCCGACACCTGGGACCGGTTTTCTCCAGTGGTACCCGGTTTTCACCAGAGCCCACGGCAAAGCAGGTTGGACTTGTTGCGATGTGGTACCACCAGGTTGTTCCAAAGGCGTGACTTTGTCCACAGTGGCAGCCAAGGCATAGTACAGAATCATCAGGCAAACTCGTGGTCAGGGCCAGGCAGGAGGTCGAGACAGGCAGCACAGGATCAGAGTCGGGGACGTAGTGGTAGGTCGGGACAGGCAGCACAAAATTGTAGTCAGGAACGGAATCAAGGTCACAATGGGAAATAAGGGTAATCTCAGAGGGCTTGGAATACAGCTTTCTCTCAGGCGTGGAAGCACAAAGATCCGTCAGGGGACATAGGAAGGGGCTGGAATTTATCAGAGCAGGCAGCAGGCCAGCGCCAAATAGCAGCATATTGGCCCTTTAAATTTTACATAGCTGACATGGGTGCGCCCTAGGACACGGGAGTGCGCGTCGGAGCACAGACATTAGGTGTCCCGCCGCTGGAGCAGGGACAGGTAAGTTAGAGGCCGGGGCACACTGAGGTATACGGGTTCGCCTGCGACCCGGGATATGGGTTGCAGGGGCACCCGTGACAGCTACACAGACATCAGCCTCAATTCCTTGCCTTGAGGTATTTCCACTGAAGTTGGACCAGCCTGAAATTTGATTTTACACTTTGAGTATAATTTCAAATCATTTTGATTTTCATTGATCATTTGTATGCATTATTGTTCCTAATTCACTATGTAATGAACAAAGAACTATAACGGAATATTGAATTCATTTAGATCTAGGATATGGTATTTTAGTGTTTTTTTAAGCAGTTTATATATAAAGTTATATATAGTTATCTTTTTTCATCAGGAAAAAGGAAAAAGTATTCTCTAGCAAATTTATTGAAAACATTAGAGTTTTATTCCATAATCAATTAAAAAAACCATGATAGTATGCACAATGTCAGAAAATAGTTGACGCGTTTCAGAAGGGACACCATCCTTAGTCGTAACCAGTAGCATATGTAGCTTTTTGTAAGAAGTTTATGTGGATTCTAATATAGGGCTCTGCAAAACACAAGTTATCTCTTATACAGCTTTCTGGATTTATAAGTCAGGTATAGTATGGTAATAACTGCCTTAATTTATAAGAATGAATCTGCTGAAATACATTTACATGAAGATTAAGCAGAATATGAGTTGTTTTATGTAGCTCACTTTATGATCAAAGAGATCAGCTGTATAAAGAGCATACAATTTAAAGGGAAATGACACACAAAGCTTTACCTGTTATACACAGACACAGCATTGTTTTACTAGAAGCATGAATGCTTCCTTAAAACCTGCTTGTCTACTTCAAGAAATGAGTCTCATTTTGGTATGTAGTACAAACAAATATGAGTTCTGCATTCTTTTACTATAATACAGCGAAGATCAATATTTCTGTCACTGAAATAATGGGCTTTGTCTTCTCAAACTATAATGAATTATCTACTGACTACACTACGTAATGCATTGCTTCCTAGTTGGCATGTATAAGATTAATCCTTATTAATCTTGTAAAAATTAGCATGTTCATTCATGTATACACCTGGTTTAATATCATTATGCCACCAACATTATAGATGGTTCAATAGTCCACAAATGACCACACAAATAAAATTAACCCGTAAAAAGCTGATAGAGCGGTCATTAACCCCTTCCCGCTGCAGCCCTTTTTTGTTTTTGCGTTTTCACTCCCCACATTCAAAAATCTGTAACTTTTTTATTTTTCCATGTACAGAGCTGTGTCATTACCCCTGAGGAAGTCACGAGGATGTGACGTAACGCGTGGGGTTCCTATTCCCACAGCCGACCCACCCTCCTTCCCCCGTCTGCTCTGCCTCATACCTACTCAGGTTTCTTTACTGCATTTGCACTTTTTTCATTGAGGTTGTATATTGTTTACACTAGTTTTGTCTAGGTTATTGCTGTTTCATCTATGCTGGATTGGGGGTACACTTAGGGAGGGTGTTCGTCCGCTGTGGTTTACCCCTGGGTCTGGGACTTCACTCCCTGCCCCTTTTTGGGGGACAGTTGTGTTCTTGGTAGCACCATTTTAAATGTTTTTATCTGATTTTGTATCTCTTTGTGTGTGCATTTTCCAAATTTGTCATAATAAAACTTAATTGTTGCCCTATAATTGCATCGCTTTTCTTTTTTGCTTATCCATCCAGAGCTGTGTGATGGCTTGTTTTCTGCATAACAAATTACACTTCAAAATGGTGGTACTTAATATTCCATGCCATGTACTGGGAAGCGGAAAAAAAATTCCAAATGCAGTGAAATTGGTAAAAAACGCACTTGTGCCGTATTCTTGTGGGCTTGGATTTTACGGATTTCACTGTGCGCCCCGAATGACATGTCTACTTTATTCTTTGGGTCGATACGATTATGGGGATACCAAATTTGTATAGGTTTTATAATGTTTTCATACATTGAAAAAAATTAAAACCTCCTGTACAAAATTTTTGGGGGGGATTTTGCCATCTTCTGGCGCTAATAACTTTTTCATACTTTGGTGTATGGAGCTGTGGGGGTGTCGTTTTTTGCAGATTTTGATGACATTTACAATGTTATCATTTTTAGGACTGTACGACCTTTTGATCACTTTTTATAGAATTTTTAATTTTTTTTAAAATGGCAAAAAAGTACCATTTTCGACTTTGGGCGCGATTTTCCGTTACGGGGTTAAACGCAGTGAGAAACCGTTATCATATTTTGGTAGATCGGGCATTTTCGACGCGGAGATACCTAATGTGTTTATGATTTTTACTGTTTATTTATATTTATATCAGTTCTAGGGAAAGGGGGGTGATTTGAATTTTTAGTTTTTTTTTATTGTAATTTATTTTTTTACTTTTTTTTATTTTTATTTTTACTATTTTTCAGACTCTCTAGGGTACTTTAACCCTAGGATGTCTGTACAATTCTATCATATACTGCCATACTACAGTATGGCAGTATACGTGTATTTTACTACTCATACATTACAATGTGCTGATATCACATGGTAATGAATGGGTTAACCTGAAGTAGCTTTGGGTCTTCGTGAGACCCGAAGCTACCATGGCGACAGTTCGCCGCTCCCCGATGATGTCACGATTTGCGGGAACACCCGCGATCGGTGCCGGCCTGCAATCCCTCTCCATGCACCGGACCCAACATGTGACGTACTATTACGGAAAGTGCTAAAAATCCCAAATAAATCTTTATGATTTTGTTTGTGTCCCCCGTGAAATAGTTAATAAAATCTCATAATTAAGCTATAGACACCCAAAATGAATAATTCTATCTCACCACGCAAATAATAAGTCCTCATACGTGCACATTAACAAAAAAATTTCAATTCATAGCCTGTACAATGTGATAATACAAATCTGCTGTGAATAGCGCTGCTTTCATTCTACATACAGCAGTTTACCACCACATATGGGGTATCAGTAAACTCGGGAGATATTGGGCATCAATCATTGCAGAGCATTTCTTCATTTTATTCATTATGAAACCGTCAGTTTTGGCCTAAATGAATGTATTTTTCAAAAAATTCAAAAGTTTCTAAATCGCAGGTCCATATTGTTTTTAACCCATGAGAAACACTTAAAGAGTTAATAGAATGAATAGAAGTTGTTTTACATATGTTGAGGGTGAAGTTTCTGTAGTGGGGTAATTTATGGGGTTTTACTATTATTTAGGCCTTTCAAAGTCACTTGAATGCTGAGTTGTCCCTCAAAATGTGAGTTTTGGCGATTTTCATGAAAATGAGAAAAATTGCACCTAAAGTTCTAAGCCTCATAACATCCTAGAAAAATGACAGGACACATAAAATATCATATCAACATAAAGCAGACATTCCTGAAATGTTAATTATCAAGCTTTTTGGATAGTTTTACTTCCTGTCTGGAAAGCAGAACATTTCAAACTTTGAAAATGAAGAATTTTTATTTTTTTACAGAATGAAACGTAAAACTTATCACTTCAATTTTCCAACTAACATGAAGTACAATGTCTCACGAGAAAACAATCTCAAAATCAACTGGATATGTTAAAGCGTTCCGAAGTTATAACCAATTAACGTGACACATGTTCGATTCGAAAAATTGTGTCTGGTCATTGAGTTTAAAACTAGTGTCGGTGATAAGGGGTTAATATTGTCAAGGGTACATGATATGAAACATCTATATATTCACTACATATTTCTAAAACAAATAGTTCATATTTAGGGAAATTAGCTTTCTGTGTACCATAGCTGTTTCCTGGAGGACTTCCTAGAACCATCCCTTTAAAATATAATTGATATCCCAGAATCTTTCTGGAATCAGAAATTAGTGCACTGGCTTAGAGAATCATTTGTAGTTTTTTGTAGCATTATTTACAGTATGTATAACTTTGTATTAAAAAAAACATTTTAATGTAACACAAATAAATTTGTGTTAATACAACTGTATATATGTATATAACCTGTATAGAACAATTATAGTGTGCATGTTGTACAGTATATAATTGTTCTTGAATCATGCAGTAGTGGATATAAGTTCTGACAGGGATAGCTCAGGACCCTCAATAGTATGCATTCTGGGGATCCATTTGCAAATTCCTAAGAAATCCTTTCAGTAATAGCATACTACCTAGCCCTTGCCTTTGATTGTTTCTGTCCTATGGGCTCTGTCAATTATGGTACCTGTAGACTCATTTATACCTTGAACCTGGATTTTTTTTTCAGTAAAACATCCTACAACTGGGAGATCTATGTAAAAAAGGTCTAAAGGTAAGCCAGGGCACAGTTTTATCATGGTGTTTGATCATAGATTATAAATCTGGTGTGGTATAAGACTTGCTAGTTGTACTTTGCACTAGTATTAGTTCATCACCAGCAAATTGTAACAAAATATTGTTGAATTGGGGCACATTTACTTACCCGTCCAAAGGAGTTGACCATCTGACAATTGTCTGACAATAATGCACTCTGCCGTGATTCACTAAGATCGTCAGCCCGATATCCTGCATGTGTCGCTTCCCCACTCAGGTCCGACGGAGTTCACGTGGTGTATGTAAGTGCATTGGATTGCGACACAATTTGAATGTTAAATCCTGCGCTTAGTCCGAATCAGTTGGATTGTCCGAATTCTGTAGCATGAAAGCCGCCGGTGCAGCTATGCCAAAATGCGATTGCGTGCGACACAATGCCCTGCTAAATACCTGTCAGAGCCATGTAATCCCCGAAAATGTCAGAAAATACGACCTCAGTGCGGCCACGGACCATTAGTATTTAAGCCCCATTGACTTTTCATAAATTCTTAATTATGGTGCAAAATGGCAGACGCGACAAATGTGAGACATTTTGAAGACAGAAAACTGATGTTACTGAACTGATACAACTTCCCCCATTGAGTGTTCTCTGCCATGCTCTCACTTAGCTCAGGGGCCATTAGTCGCTGTTGATTGTGGCTATTGTATGAAATTTGGGGTGGGGGTAGAAGAATAGGTTTTTGATGTTTGTGCCTTTTTTACTAAATATAAATTACTTTTTGTAGGTGGTTTTTCCGTGATATCAAACGGTCAGATGCAGAAAAGCTACTGCTGCGGCAAGGCAATGTTGCTGGGGCTTTTCTTATCCGAGAAAGTGAGAGCCAAGAAGGGCATTACTCTCTTTCTGGTAAGTAGATAAATGAAATATTTAGGATTTTTCATGCATATGTGCTATATGATTTTCTTTATACTGTGTTTTAAACTATTTATTCTATAATATGCTATAATTTGCTATTAATACTATAACAGTAGGGTGCATAAATGTAATAGTACATAGATAAATATGCAGTTAGAATTTAACATCCTGTTGTATTTAAATATTGTGTTGTGTTCCAGTATTGTCCAAAAAAACTTTATACAACTTTATGTACTTTCCACACCAGAAAGTAGGGCCATACTTCTGGTTAATAGAGGGTTAATCAAACAACCTTATAGCATGTACAACATTTTAAGAAAAATGCAGCATTTTTATATGCTGGAGGCACACCAACAATGGCAGATCTTCAAGGGGTGGGCGTCCAGGGCCTTTGGCTTGGGATGGAGCCACGTCCACCCATATGAAGATCCACTATCAGTCTTAAAAAAAATCTATACTCACCTTCCGGCTTCTTCTCCCCGGCCCGCTGCTCCGTTGTCTCTGTCTTCTGGCCCGGTTGCATCACTATGGCGAGGCGGTGTCACCACCACATCATTGTGATGCCCCCGGGCAGGATGACAGAGCCACGGGGCCAGGAAGAAGAAGCCGAAAGGTGAGAATAGCTTTTTTAAAAATTTTTCTTTGAAGAAGGCCCTGCTGTGGACATTACAGTAATGATGGGGGGGGGGGGGTAGGAGTGGGGAGTTTATGTAAAGAGGGGGGCATCTGGGGTGGATATTTCATTAAGAGTGAGCATCTTCGGTAGACATTTCATTAAGAGGGGGCACCTGGGGTAGACATTTCATTAAGAGGGAGCATCTGGGCTAGACATTTCATTAAGAAGCGGAATCTGGAGTGGGCATTTCATTAATAGAGGGCATCTGCGGTGGACAATTCATTAAACGGGGCATCTGGGGTGGAAATTTCATTAATAGGGGGCAACTGAGGTGGACATTTCATTAAATGGTGTCATCTGCGGTAGGCAATTCATTAAAGGGAGTATCTGGGGTGGACATTTCATTAAAGGGGGCATGTGCTGTGGGCATTTCAGTTAAGGGGGCATGTACTGTGGACATTTCAGTAAAGGGGGTTCTGCTGTGGACATTTTGTTAAAGGGAGGCATCTGCTGTCGAAATTTCAGTAGAGGGGGACCCTGCCAGTGGACATTTCAGTAAAGGCAGGCTCTGCTGAAGGACATTTTATTAATTAGTAGCGACTGCATTTCCCACTCAGGGGCTTGTACTCCAGTCAATAACTTTTCCCAGTTTTTTTTTTTTTGGGGCGGGGGGATTAGGAGTTTGCTTTAAACGCGAATATTTAGAGTATGAGGGGGAGTTCACCTGCAGAGCACAGAGGCCTGGCCAGCAAGGAGCAGCATCCACATCTCCTACACTGTCTGGGAGATCTGGTCTGGACGGCAGCCGCGGTGGAGGGTTTCATGCAGTTAGGGAGTGTGTTTGGCTTTCCTAAATAGATGGGTTATAACAGCACAATTGTAGTTCATCATTAAATTATTTGTATAAACTGTACAAGATTAAGGATATAGAGTAGTACTTAAATCCTAACATCCGGACACAAGTTGGTTTGGATGTTGGGGGGGGGGGGCCAAGTCGTGTGAACAGCCCAGGGCCCATGGGACACGTAATCCGCCACTGCACACCAAAGTCTAGTTCAATCACTGCGATATCTCTGTTGTATAGTCTTATATAGACAGCAATACATTCTGCTGGTGCTATTGTTATGGTATCAGAGAGGTGGCCGAATAAAGTCATATAGTAAAAAAGAAAAGCTCACGGTTCTGTGAATTTGCAAATAGACTAGAGACTGTGTGGGTCAGGCCGGTCTTTGTGTCCAGCACACATGGATTCGGCATTCACTCCGAAATTGTCTCCAACTCTGTGTCCGGATCTTATTTCTTTCTAGGTTCCTCTGCTTTGGTAAGTTCATATGTCGGGAGACCATGCACGCTGCATGTTAGATAGATGTTGGATCCTGGATCGTAATAGGTTGAGAGATCCAACTTACTATAGAATATATGTTCCACACATTAAATAGCATATGTGTTTCCGAACATCTTCAGTGTTTGATGTGTGTTTGCCTGAAAAGATGAATACTTTAATATTTATTCCAACAAGTGATCAAATTGGGTATTGGATGGTTGATAACTTGTAGATCCACTATGTATAGTTGTTTGTAACCCTTTTTTTGCGTTTTGAAGCTAGTACTGCCTCATTGGTTTTCAAGATATCTTTATAAGATGTTTGGTTAATTGGAAGACCTGTCACGGATCAAGGCAGCCACAAGTGCTGGTATACAGCCTGACTATTGTAGGCTGCATCATGGTATACCCCATCAATTCAAAGAAAACTAAAAACCTCTAACTCTGCATTTAAGCCTTTTGGTATCAGAGTCTCAAATTCAAAGATACATCTTGATTTTAATCTCGATCTTTCAATCGACTGTAATGCACAAAGTTTAAACTGAGAATAATAATTATTATTAACTGTTTTAAAGTGTTTAGACAAAGAATGGGTTTCAAATCCAGTCTTAATGTCCTCTGAGTGTTTTGTCATCCACTTGGCAAATGGGGTTCAATGTGGATAAATATATATAGCCAGCCTGCCCATGTACCCAGTATATAGCCAGCAGCCCCTGTCCCCAGTATATAGTCAGCAGTATTTACAGCCTATAAAATAAATAAATTATGTACTCACCTTTTTGATGCAGATCCCCTTCCTACTTCCTGTGCTCCAGCTCCGGTTCTCTGCGTGCTGCCGATGCCCACACTTGGCACATAATATGGCATCAGCCGCTTGCTCGAGTTTGCACCAGGAGCGTGTAGGGAGCCGGAGATGTAGCACCGGAAGAAAGAAGAGGAGCCAGAAAGGTGAGTACAGAGTTAATATTTTTTATAGATTCAAGTTTTAGTCGAGTTAGGTTTAATTCTGATTAAATGACCAAGAGCATAATACATAAACCAGAAGGAGCTTCCATTTTAACAATGATGAAATGAAACATTGCAGACAGACTGGTGGAACACATTTGTTAGTGATAAGATGGAGATGTCAGTGCTCTGATACATACATATCATAAAAGCTCTGATAAAACTGTGAAGAGATTCCTCCAGGAAGTAAATACAGCTCAAATGCATATTGCATTGCTCCATTATAATAGTTTGTTTTACAAAACACTATTGTAAAGAAATAAACCAAGTAGTAACAGATCTGTAAATCCACCAGCAGGCTACATCTGTTATCATTCTTAAGAACTCCATGTAATTCATTAAACTGCATTACACCCTTAATAACTCAAATTTGGTTTCCTTGAACATTTCTTTTCTTACAGATGATGTGTGAGCAATTTTGCAGCATTTAACTAAGAATTTTTCAGTGTTGCGCCTCATAAATATGTAAAATCTACATGTGGCCATATAAAAAGTTATATCTAAAGTTAAAATCTCGATAAAATGGCAAAGCTCCAGTCCCAAGCAGGTATAGGTAAAAGTTTTGCGACTTTTAAATAACAAATAACTAGCAGACACACCTGCCTGATATATCACCCACCAGTGAAAGTCCAAAACCCTGAAGCGTTCAAAAAAAAAAAGATGCACAAATGTCATGACAAAAGATAATGATCCCCATTATGTTAACATAACATTAACATTGTATTTTGATGTTAACAGAATGTTAATGATATGCAATTAGGCAAATCTCCTCCCCACAGCAGTTACATTGCATTTCAAAACACAATGTAAAAGCCACATGTGAATGCACCCTTACTGTTTATTCCACACAACTAAGGCAATCAGCAATCAAATACTATCAGCAATCAAATACTACCTCAATATGAACCAACTCATGCTTCCTTATTGTTTCACAAAGTATTCCGTTTATGTTGGACCATAAAAGGTTTGCCTTTAACCCTTTCCCACTCTGCGTCCGATATATCGGCCGCTGAGTGCAGTGACTTAGCGCTCAGCATTCAATATATCGGACGCAAAGCCAATGCTGGTTCAGATCAAGATCTGAGCCGAATCGGCATCAGAAAACACGGGGTGCCGGCTATAACTAATAGCCGACACCCCAGTGTAACACCAGTGGTTGGAGTGGGCTCCGATCACGGGTGTTTAACCCGTTAAATGCTGCGGTCATTGCGACCGGGGCATTTAACTTGCCTCTGGGGGTCTTTCCCCCATGATCGTGACCCCAGAGTTGACTGTAAGAACTGCCTGTAAGATGTCGTCAGTGACGTCATCTTAAATGCCCAGTGTCAGCCTATGCATGTGCATACGCTGACACTGCTAAACCCTGCAATAGTATTGCAGAGTATTATCATGAACAAGCAATCAGATGATTGCTTGTTCATGTCCCATGGTGGAAACTGTAAAAAAGTGAAAAAAAAGGTTATTCAATAAAAAATAAAGTAAGAAATCAATAAAAATGCCCATAAGCCCCATAACATATAAAGAGACATATAACACGAAAAACCCCACATATATAGTATCAGCGCGTCCGTAACAACCCGTAGAATAACAGTAAATAATTATTGAATCCGCACGATGAACGCCATTAGAAAACACTGTTATGAACCCTTGCAAAAATTATGATTTTTCAATTCCACAAAAAATGCTCTAAAAAGTGATCAAAAAAACATATGTACTCCAGAATGATACTGGTGCAAAGTACAACATGTCCCGCAAAAATCAAGCTATCAACCAGCTCCGTAGCCAAAAAAGTAAAAATGTTATGCCACTTGGAAAACGGCAATGCAAAAATTATCGATTTTTCCAATATTAGGGTTTTATTTGACAAATTTAGTAAAACGTAAGAAAAACTATTCATGTATGTCATCCCCGTAATCGTACTCATAGAATAAAGATAACATGAATATTAGGCTATACAGTGAACACCAAAAAAAAAAAGGAAAAAATCCAGTACAGAATTGATGCTTTTCTACTCCTGTCCTCAAAAAAAAGTTCCTAAATTTTCAACAAGAGGGGATACCAACCCCAAAATGGTAACACTGGAAAAAGCATCTGATCCTGCAAAAAAAATGCCATCACATGGCCCCAATAATGAAAAAGCTAAAATTTTATAGCCTACAAAAGGAGCCAATGGAGAAACTAAAATCCTGGAAGCTGCAGGGCACTCCTTCCCTTCTGCGGGGGAAGTGGGGGGTCTCTGTGCTTGGGAGAAATTGAAGAACAAATTGTCTGGTGGGTTTTCTCTTTTTAACTTTTGGAAATGTGTAAATTTGACCATTCTAAATTTCACCTCCATTTTGATTCAATTACTATGAAGATCTCAAGGGTTTAACAATCTTCCTAAAAGATGTTTCTGATAGTTTGAAGGGTGCAGACTTAAAAATGATGGGGGGGGGGGGCGGTTTGATGCCAAATATGTAAAATTTCAGTCAAAACTATATTTATCCCCAAAATAGTCAATTCTGAAAATCCGGGAAAGCGACATTTGATCTGTAAGCTGCGTGACATCAAAATAAATTATCCAGACATTTTAAAAATTATGAAAATGTAAAGTAGACAAATGGGAAATGTTATTCAGCAATTTATTTAGGTGGTAAATCTATCTGCCTGAAAACGCAATGATTTCGAATTTCTAAAATAGCACATTTTTCATAAATTTCATCATTTTTTCTTTTTTTAAATAAACGAAAAACTTATGAGCCAAAATTTACCACTAAAATGAAGTACGACATGTGGGGAAAAACAATGTCAGAATCGCTTTGATAAGTAACAGTGTTCAAAAGTTATAACCATATAAAGCGACACAAGTCCAAATCCAAATAATGGGGCTGAGCCTTAAAGGGAACCTGACCAGGGACCTCATTTTCACTAAAGACAGATTGTAAAAGCCCATTACAACTGCAGTGCAAAAATGCCTCTCTGCCTTTTCTAAGCATTTGCATTACAATATAATTGAGTGTTGTAACTTACTCTTGCATCCTGACAAAATCCTGGGGTAGTCACAGGGGCTGGACTTTGGTTTGCATGCATTTCAAAAAACAACATGTGACTTGTTTCTGCTGCAGGCTGTCTCCATGTTTGTGCTCCTGTACAGCATGTCCCTCCCCCAGGAGGTGGAGCTGTACAGGAGCACAAATGTGGGGGCCAAGCTCTGAGGAGTGAGTAACAGACAAGTCACATGTTTTTTAAGATGCATCCAAACCAAAGTCCAGCCCCTGTGACTTCCCCAGAATTTTGTCAGGGAGCAAGAGTAAGTTACAACACTTAATTATATTGTAATGCAAATGCTTGGAAAAGGCAGAGAGGCATTTTTGCACTGCTGGTGTGAAGGGCTTCTGCAACCTGTCTTTAGTGAAAATGAGGTCCCTGGTCACAGGTTCTCTTGGTATAAAACCCCCAAATCATGAAAATCTCCCACCTCCATTTTTTATTCCAAATCGGTCTTCAGCTGCCTTTCCACCTCTCAACTTATCAATTTCTGTTTAAGTACATGTATAATATATAATAAATACATTTCTATAAAAACAGTGCAAAAAACAGCAGCTTCTACCTTGCACTGTTTGTTCTGAAATGAACCCTTTAGTCAAATTAACAGGAGCTTTGCATCCACCCTCTTTTGTGATTGAACTTCGCTGTGCTCCTTGCACGCTGTTGATTTGTAAGTATTATGTAGATGTGTATAAAGATACACACCCTAAAACAAATGTTTATAACCAAAAATACATATCTTGCTGAATGGAAATCCAATTGACCAACTCCAGTAAACTGACACTTCCGAGACATACTCGCTCTGTACTTCACTTACTAACATGGGTCTACAACTAGCATGGGTCTACAAGATCACCATCTCTGAGACCTGATGGAAATCAGCAAAGATTGCTATGTACAGTAATGAGCCATTTAAGAGGATTTCTCATTTTACCTGGTCCCTGCAGTCGGATTCCAGCTTCAGATACCTGATACATATCCCTTATTATGTGGATATGGATAGTATCATGAGACTCACCCATTTTAAGCCAAGCAAAACAATAATAAAACACATTAAAACACAAATATTGGGGAGGGTTAGCACAATAAAGGACCATTTGACCCTAATGTTTTATCTGCCTCTGATGTGATTAACCCCAAATAAAATAAAAAATCCTAGTGGAAGTATACATTTTTACAGTGTATATAGTGTCTTTTGATAGCCTGCTGAATAAAAATGAAATCACCATATCTTTTTTCATCTATTCTTAATTCATAAAAAAAAATCTTGTGTCAATTCATTGAACTGCATCATAAAGTTTTATTATGTGTAATGTTCCATAAAGTCTCAAGTTCAAATGATAATGTAAAATGCTGAAATGCATTATCCTATTTTATTTTTTTGATAATTTCTTCCTCATACACTGTTCAGCCATAAAAGCACTGATCGGAGGATTAAACATTGATGTTGTTACAAGTATGTCTGAAAAGTCAGTTCATAAGTATTAATGGAAATAATTTGCAACCGAAAGGTGAAATGTGACCTTGAAGCAGCTGTGAGCCATCATGGAAGCCTTTAGCATCCCCATTAGCTAACTGATCTTTCCTTCCACATCTTAGTTTCTGCCCCTAAACAGCATTTTATCACTTTCACAATTTTCACCCAAGATTCACCCATTCACACAAAGGGACATATATTTGATCCTTTCAGACGTTTCAGGGGGACCTCCCCCTTTGGGTCACCCGAAATGTCGATGCATGCATATTCACATACTGTCACCAAACTTAGGCATCGCTCTTTTTGCTCTGTTAGATCAAATTTTTATGAGATTTCTTAAAGTGTCCTTAAAGTGGTTGGACACTATTTCAATACTTCACTAGAGTAAGTACAACATCCTTATAAGGTGACCCATATAGTTCTTATCCTGGTAAAGTTTGTGTAAAGTCATTGGAACTGGTTGGTCAGTTGGTTACGTAACATGCCGGCACCAGGACTTCCCATGACATGAAAAAGTTGATCCTAAATTAAATAAATTCTTTTTATTACGGAAAATGCATTGGCAATTTTAAAGTTTATTTGCCTATAGATGGTAACTCCTATAAGTGCTCCCCTTTAGTTAGTTTTTTTTATTACACGTATCTTTCCGACCTTTCTAAATTGTCAGTTTGTTAGTGCAGCTATGCTCAGCAAGTCACCGCATGACATCCCAGCTTGTTAGTTAGCCACACTGATCTACACTCACCGGCCACTTTATTAGGCACACCATGCTAGTAACGGATTGGACCCACTTTTGCCTTCAGAACTGCCTCAATTCTTCATGGCATAGATTCAACAAGGTGCTGGAAGCATTTCTCAGAGATTTTGGTCCATATTGACATGATGGCATCACACAGTTGCCGCAGATTTGTCGGCTGCACATCCATGATGCGAATCTCTGAGATCTGGTGACTGTGGAGGCCATTTGAGTACAGTGAACTCATTGTCATGTTCAAGAAACCAGTCTGAGATGATTCCAGCTTTATGACATGGCGCATTATCCTGCTGAAAGTAGCCAGATGTTGGGTACATTGTGGTCATAAAGGGATGGACATGGTCAGCAACAATACTCAGGTAGGCTGTGGCGTTGCAACGATGCTCAATGGGTACCAAGGGGCCCAAAGAGTGCCAAGAAAATATTCCCCACACCATGACACCACCACCACCAGCCTGAACCATTGATACAAGGCAGGATGGATTCATGTTGTTGACGCCAAATTCTGACCCTACCATCCGAATGTCGCAGCAGAAATCGAGACTCATTAGACCAGGCAACGTTTTTCCAATCTTCTACTGTCCAATTTCGCCTCAGTAGCCTCAGTTTCCTGTTCTTAGCTGAAAGGAGTGGCACCCGGTGTGGTCTTCTGCTGCTGTAGCCCATCTGCCTCAAAGTTCGACGTACTGTGCGTTCAGAGATGCTCTTCTGCCTACCTTGGTTGTAACGGGTGGCGATTTGAGTCACTGTTGCCTTTCTATCAGCTCGAACCAGTCTGCCCATTCTCCTCTGACCTCTGGCATCAACAAGGCATTTCCGCCCACAGACCTGCCGCTCACTGGTTGTTTTTTCTTTTTTGGACCATTCTCTGTAAACCCTAGAGATGGTTGTGCGTGAAAATCCTAGTAGATCAGCAGTTTCTGAAATACTCAGACCAGCCCTTCTGGCACCAACAACCATGCCACGTTCAAAGGCATTCAAATCACCTTTCTTCCCCATACTGATGCTCGGTTTGAACTGCAGGAGATTGTCTTGACCATGTCTACATGCCTAAATGCACTGAGTTGCTGCCATGTGATTGGCTGATTAGAAATTAAGTGTTAACAAACAGTTGGACAGGTGTACCTAATAAAGTGGCCGGTGAATGAATATTAAAGGCATATTTTCATATGTGAATTCAACACTGTTTAAGGTTGACATGAGTTAGTCTGTATGCTAGAACTAAGTGGCATAAAAATAAACACGTGTCGACCCGGCGAAACACTTGTCGGGCGACCCGGCGAAACACTTGCCGGGACACTCATCACTTATCAATGTTCACAGAATAGGGACAATTAACTGAGGGACAGTGTTAGAATACATACATAGCGCACGGAGACTAGCTACAGCAAGCGCAGCGCATCCATACCAGCAAGGAATCTGACACAGTGCGCCGCTGTGTCTTGATTCACACATAGGAGCATTGTGCTCTCAGGTGGTGTGCACAATATTGCCACCTGCCGCTGGATGATGCAAGCGATATACCACTGTCTCCTCTTGTCCTCTTATAAAAATTATTAAGAGGACGTGACATTGGATTACAGGAGGACTGATCAAACTAAGGGGACCTCCTCCTGTATTACTGTCCCAGGCTTACAGTATATAGCCACGGTGAAATTGATTAAGTGTGGTTTGTATTGCCACACTGGAACCTCATGGTGTATGTAGACGTACACGAGTCTTGGTTATTTTATTATAAAAACAAATAAAAGTTACATTTTAAAGTGATACACTCCCCCCAAACCCCCCCCCCCCCTTCATATATACTCAAGTCAAGGTCCAGACACTTCAATAATACTGGATAATTTGTGGTGCTCTATTACATAAAATATCAATAAATTACATTAACTGGTTCATGAACGCTGAGCCCTCTTCATAGCCAGTAAGACATACTGACTTTGCCGGCGATAGCATGGATTCCTCCATCTTGCTGAGGATCGTCGATCCCCGTGACGTTATTGGGGAGCGGCAATCCATCGCATGACGTTGTGATGTCTTCCGAAGACCCAAGGCTGTCTCGTTTTAAACCTTTCATTACAATGTGCATTTTGAAAAACATAAAAAAATATATAAAAAGTGATCAAAATTTTATACAGTCCTAAAAATGATATCATTGAAACACCCACAACTCCGTACAACAAAGTATGAAAAAGTTATTAGTGCCAGAAGAGAAGGTTTTAATTTTTCTAAATGTATGAAAACATTATAAAACCTATACAAATTTGGTATCACCGTAATCGTACAGACCCAAAGAATAAAGTAGACGTCATTTGGGGCGCACAGTGAAAGCCGTAAAATCCAAGCCCACAAGAAAACTGTGTGAATGCGTTTTTTCACCATTTCCACTGCATTTGGAATTTTTTTTCCAGCTTCCCAGTATACATCATGGAATAGTCAATACCATCAGTATGATGTGCAATGTGTTACACAGAAAACAAGCCATCACACAGCTCTTTATGTTTAATAATAAGAAAGTTATAGATTTTTGAAGGTGGGGAGTGAAAAATGGAAATGAAAAAACAGGAAAGGGCCTGGTCCTTAACCGGTTAAAGTATGTGGCTGTCATGTTTGAAAATGAAGGAAGGTTCCAGGGGTATAAATACTTTTGCAACCCACTGTAGATAACCTTGGGAAACAGTGCACAAGTAAAAAATTTCCAAAGACAACATTTCCAAAGATGAGGTACTGGACATGTCCAGGCCCTAAAAGCTAACGCAGTTTGTGGACCCAATGGTATCAGCCCCCGCCTACTCAAGACATACACTAGTGAGTTATGCCATGTACTGTCGGAGCTCTTCAATAGCAGCTTATGCCATGTATTCTGCCACCATGTACGTGTACTTTTATGTACGTTTCGAGAAGTCCCTGAAGATTGTGAGCAGGATCTATGTACGAGCAAATAGTAGATAGTGAACCAGTGAAGAAAATACAATGATAGAGCTTTAGGTGGTTTATTCTCCTTACCTTTGGGGTTGACAAATAGAGGTCAAAACAAAATCTTTTCTCCAGAGATACAGCAGAAAAAGGAGATGACATCACATAGGGTAGGAGGAGTAAAATAAAAGCCAAGATGCATGGGAAAATTACATCATAAACACCTTACAACAATATCTAACGGTGGCAGAGGGTGGTGATAATTCACAATTGAATTGAAACATCATACAATATTGCCTTAACCTCACATACCATGAAGGCATTTGAAAAAGTACTTATAGTACACCTAAAAGAGGAAGTCTTGACCCATTCCACATAATACACTCACACCTAGATCAAAGTAGATCCTTAGTAAGTATCATTTACTTTAATTTCTTTACTGTATTCAATACAATAGCATCAGTATGAATGAAAGAAAAAATGAGAGCACTACAAACAGCACCCTATTTAACTGGACCTTTGACTATCTTAGAAACCTGCAGGTCCTTCAAAGGTAGCAGGTTCTTGTCAACAACAAAAGACAATTACCTGTCGCAACTAGTCCTGGAGCCAACAAGAGGGGGGGCACTGCTGGACCTTATCCTTACCAACAGACCTGATAGGGTATCAAAACTACAGGTTGGGGGGAACCTGGGGAATAGTGATCATAATATCATTGATTTTGTATTACGCTTTACTAAGCATGTTAGTGAAGGGGCAACCAACACTCTAAACTTCAGGAGGGCAAATTTTCATCAACTAAGGGAAGACCTTAAAGGCATAGACTGGGATAATGCTCTCAAAGACAAAAGCCCCCCCCAAAAATGGGACTTTTTCTCATATATTCTGAAAAAGTCCTGTGAGAAACACATACCTTATGGGAAAAAGCATAAAAGGAACAAGAAAAAGCCTACGTGGCTAACTAGTCTTGTAAGGAAAGCAATAAGCGAGAAAGATAAAGCGTTTAAGGTGCTAAAACGTGAAGGTAGCGATGAGGCATTACAGGATTATAGAGAGAAAAATAAATCATGTAAAAAGCAGATAAAGGCCGCAAAAATAGAGACTGAAAGAAATATTGCCAGGGAGAGCAAAAATAATCCCAAATTATTTTTCAAGTATATAAATGATAAGAAACTAAAAACAGAGAGTGTGGGTCCCCTTAGAAATAACATGGGGGTCATGGTGGAAGGAGATGAGGAAAGGGCCAATCTACTGAATGTCGCCTTCTCAACTGTCTTTACCCAGGAAAATCCCCTGGTGGAAGACACAATGAGGAATAATGGAAATTCTTTTTATAATGTCAACAGTTTAACCCAGGAAGAGGTACGGCGCCGCCTCGCAACCACTAAGATAGATAAATCACCTGGGCCAGATGGCATACACCCCCGGGTTCTGCATGAATTATGTACGGTGATAGACAGACCGTTATTTTTAATATTTGAAGATTCACTGAGGACTGGTTATGTTCCACAGGAATGGCGCATAGCAAATGTGGTGCCAATATACAAAAAAGGATCAAATAGCGATCCTGGAAACTACAGACCCGTGAGTCTAACTGCTGTGGTGGGGAAAATATTTGAGGGGTTTATTAGAGATGCTATCCTGGAGTATCTCACTGTGCACAACCTTATAACCCAGCGTCAGCATGGGTTTATGAGAGATCGGTCCTGTCAGACTAATCTGATTGGTTTCTACGAGGAGGTAAGTTCAAGACTGGATCTGGGGGACGCTGTGGATGTTGTATATCTGGACTTTTCAAAGGCATTTGACACCGTGCCACATAAAAGGTTGGTATATAAAATGAGACTGCTGGGAATAGGAGAAAATCTGTGTATCTGGGTAAGTAATTGGCTTAGTGATAGAAAACAGAGGGTGGTCATTAATGGCACATTCTCCGATTGGGTTGATGTTACCAGTGGAGTGCCACAGGGGTCAGTATTGGGGCCACTTCTTTTTAATATTTTTATTAATGACCTTGTAGTGGGTTTACACAGTCAAGTTTCAATATTTGCAGATGATACTAAGCTGTGTAAAGTAATAAATACTGAGGTCGATAGTTTAGCATTACAGAGGGATTTGTGGAAGCTTGAGGGATGGGCAGAGAAATGGTTGATGAGGTTTAATGTTGATAAATGTAAAGTTATGCACTTGGGCCATGGAAACAAAAAGTATAATTATTAGAGATGAGCGAACACTAAAATGCTCGGGTACTCGTTATTCGAGACGAACTTTTCCCGATGCTCGAGTGCTCGTCTCGAATAACGAACCCCATTGAAGTCAATGGGAGACTCGAGCATTTTTCAAGGGGACCAAGGCTCTGCACAGGGAAGCTTGGCCAAACACCTGGGAACCTCAGAAAAGGATGGAAACACCACGGAAATGGACAGGAAACAGCAGGGGCAGCATGCATGGATGCCTCTGAGGCTGCTTAAACGCACCATTATGCCAAAATTATGGGCAACAGCATGGCCATGACAGAGTGACAGAATGAAGCTAGATAGCATCTAAAACATGCAATAATTGACCCTGACACTATAGGGGACGGCATGCAGAGGCAGCGGCAGCAGGCTAGAGAGTGTCATGGCGACATACCCTAAATGGACTCAGGCTTCAAACCAATGGGTGGCAGAGAGGAACCAAAGGAGGTGAGCAAGAAGTGCTCAAATAATATCGGTACATGATAAAAGTTTGCCAGTATATTTTGTGGATTACACAGCAGGGTGGCGACAAAGTTAACATGGAAGCCATGAAAACAACCCAAAATTCTGCCTGACACAGCTCGTTTGATAAGGGGACCATGTATGGAGGCAGTGAACTAGTAGTAGATTAAAGGTGCTGCAGTTAAAACTATGTTAGTTGGATCTTGGCATGGAGCTGGCGCTCCGCTGCCAGGCGAGCTTTCGCCAATCCAAGCCCCTGTCTCTAGGCTACTCCCCAAACAGCACTTCTAAGAACCTTTTGTATAAGATCAAGTGTAGTAGCGTTCTTATAAGTTTAGGATATGCCGGGTGAGGGGAATGTAAACAGATGCGCAAGAAGCGCATGATGCGCATGGAGCTGGCGCTCCGCTGCCAGGCGAGCTTTCGCAAATCCAAGCCCCTGTCTCTAGGCTACTCCCCAAACAGCACTTTTGTATAAGATCAAGTGTAGTAGCGTTCTTATAAGTTTAGGATATGGCGGGTGAGGGGAATGTAAACAGATGCGCAAGAAGCGCTGAAATAATATCCCTAAATGGTAAAAGTTTGCAAGTATATTTTGTGGATTACACAGCAGGGTGGCGACAAAGTTAACAACTTTGATGTGGAATCCATGAAAACAACCCAAATTTCTGCCTGACACACCTCGTTTGATAAAGGGACGATGTATGGAGGCAGCTATATGGACGACTTTTGGAGGTAGGAATGGAGACAACGTGTGGAGGCTGCTATGGAGACAATTTAATTTGGATAGTGCCTGTATGTGGCAGTCCCAAACATTTTTCAAACCAGAGGAGCAGGTAGGTGGCCCTCCAGTAAAATGGGATAGATTGAGTGCCTGTATGTGGCAGTCCCAAAAATTGTTCAAACCAGAGGAGCAGGTAGGTGGCCCTCCAGTAAAATGGAATAGATTGAGTGCCTGTATGTGGCAGTCCCAAAAATTGTTCAAACCAGAGGAGCAGGTAGGTGGCCCTGCAGTAAAATGGAATAGATTGAGTGCCTGTATGTGGCAGTCCCAAAAATGTTTCAAACCAGAGGAGCAGGTAGGTGGCCCTCCAGTAAAATGGGATAGATTGAGTGCCTGTATGTGGCAGTCCCAAAAATGTTTCAAACCAGAGGAGCAGGTAGGTGGCCCTCCAGTAAAATGGGATAGATTGAGTGCCTGTATGTGGCAGTCCCAAAAATGTTTCAAACCAGAGGAGCAGGTAGGTGGCCCTCCAGTAAAATGGAATAGATTGAGTGCCTGTATGTGGCAGTCCCAAAAATTGTTCAAACCAGAGGAGCAGGTAGGTGGCCCTCCAGTAAAATGGGATAGATTGAGTGCCTGTATGTGGCAGTCCCAAAAATGTTTCAAACCAGAGGAGCAGGTAGGTGGCCCTCCAGTAAAATGGAATAGATTGAGTGCCTGTATGTGGCAGTCCCAAAAATTGTTCAAACCAGAGGAGCAGGTAGGTGGCCCTCCAGTAAAATGGGATAGATTGAGTGCCTGTATGTGGCAGTCCCAAAAATGTTTCAAACCAGAGGAGCAGGTAGGTGGCCCTCCAGTAAAATGGAATAGATTGAGTGCCTGTATGTGGCAGTCCCAAAAATTCTTCAAACCAGAGGAGCAGGTAGGTGGCCCTCCAGTAAAATGGAATAGATTGAGTGCCTGTATGTGGCAGTCCCAAAAATTGTTCAAACCAGAGGACCGGGTAGGTGGCCCTCCAGAAAAATGGAATAGATTGAGTGCCTGTATGTGGCACTCACAAAAATTGTTTCAAACAGAGGACCGGGTAGGTGGCCCTCCAGAAAAATTAAATGCATGAAGTATAGCAAGAGCCAGTGGGCCCTGTCAAAAAATAGCCATTTTCCTCTGCTTTACTGTACAAAGAGGAGGAGAAGGAGGAAAATGAGGAGGAGGAGGAGGAGTGGATCAATTATTCAGGTTGAGCTTCCTTCACCTGGTGGAGATTGGAAATTCTGAGAAATCCAGCCTTTATTCATTTTAATAAGCGTCAGCCTGTCAGCGCTGTCAGTCGACAGGCGTGTACGCTTATCGGTGATGATGCCACCAGCTGCACTGAAAACCCGCTCGGACAAGACGCTAGCGGCAGGGCAGGCAAGAACCTCCAAGGCGTACAGCGCCAGTTCGTGCCACATGTCCAGCTTTGAAACCCAGTAGTTGTAGGGAGCTGTGTGATCATTTAGGACGATGGTATGGTCAGCTACGTACTCCCTCACCATCTTTCTGTAAAGATCAGCCCTACTCTGCCGAGACTGGGGACAGGTGACAGTGTCTTGCTGGGGTGACATAAAGCTGGCAAAAGCCTTGTAAAGCGTACCCTTGCCAGTGCTGGACAAGCTGCCTGCTCGCCTACTCTCCCTCGCTACTTGTCCCGCAGAACTACGCACTCTGCCGCTAGCGCTGTCAGAAGGGAAATACTGTTTCAGCTTGTGCACCAGGGCCTGCTGGTATTCATGCATTCTCACACTCCTTTCCTCTGCAGGGATGAGAGTGGCAAGATTTTGCTTGTACCGTGGGTCCAGGAGAGTGAACACCCAGTAATCGGTGCTGGAATAAATTCTTTGAACGCGAGGGTCACGGGATAGGCAGCCTAGCATGAAATCTGCCATATGCGCCAGAGTACCAACGCGTAAGAATTCACTCCCCTCACTGGCCTGACTGTCCATTTCCTCCTCCTCCAACTCCTCCAACTCCTCTTCTTCTGCCCATACACGCTGAACAGTGAAGGACTCAACAATGGTCCCCTCTTGTGTCTCGCCAACATTCTCCTCCTCTTCCTCCTCATCCTCCTCCACCTCCACCTCCTCCGATATGCGCTGAGAAACAGACCTCAGGGTGCTTTGGCTATCAACAAGGGAATATTCTTCCCCCGTCTCTTGTGACGAGCGCAAAGCTTCCGACTTCATGCTGACCAGAGAGTTTTTCAACAGGCCAAGCAGCGGGATGGTGAGGCTGATGATGGCGGCATCGCCACTGACCATCTGTGTTGACTCCTCAAAGTTACTCAGCACCTGACAGATATCAGACATCCACGTCCACTCCTCATTGTAGACTTGAGGAAGCTGACTGACCTGACTACCAGTTCTGGTGGAAGTTGACATCTGGCAGTCTACAATCGCTCTGCGCTGCTGGTAAACTCTGGATAACATGGTCAGTGTTGAATTCCACCTCGTGGGCACGTCGCACAACAGTCGGTGAGCGGGCAGTTGGAGGCGGCGCTGCGCTGCCCTGAGAGTGGCAGCATCTGGGCTGGACTTCCTGAAATGCGCACAGATGCGGCGCACCTTCGTGAGCAAATCAGACAGATTGGGGTATGTCTTGAGGAAACGCTGCACTATCAGATTTAACACATGGGCCAGGCATGGCACATGTGTCAGTCTGCCGAGTTGCAGAGCCGCCACCAGGTTACGGCCGTTGTCACACACAACCATTCCCGGCTTGAGGTTCAGCGGTGCCAGCCACAGATCAGTCTGCGCCGTGATGCCCTGTAATAGCTCTTGGGCGGTGTGCCTTTTGTCGCCTAGGCTCAGCAGTTTGAGCACCGCCTGCTGTCGCTTAGCGACGGCACTGCTGCTGTGCCTAGAGCTACCGACTGATGGCGCCGTGCCCACGGATGGTAGTTCGGAGGAGGAGGTGGAGGAGGGGTGGGAGGAGGAGGAGGCATAGTAGGCCTGAAACACCTGGACCGAGGTAGGCCCCGCAATCCTCGGCGTCGGCAGTATATGAGCAGCCCCAGGGTCAGTCTCGGTCCCAGCCTCCACCAAGTTAACCCAATGTGCCGTCAGCGATATATAGTGGCCCTGCCCGGCAGCACTCGTCCACGTGTCCGTGGTCAGGTGGACCTTGTCAGAAACGGCGTTGGTCAGGGCACGGATGATGTTGTCTGACACGTGCTGGTGCAGGGCTGGGACGGCACATCGGGAAAAGTAGTGGCGGCTGGGGACCGAATACCGAGGGGCGGCCGCCGCCATGAGGTTGCGAAAGGCCTCGGTCTCTACTAGCCTATAGGGCAGCATCTCCAGGCTAAGCAATCTGGAGATGTGCACATTAAGGGCTTGGGCGTGCGGGTGGGTTGCACTATATTTGCGTTTCCGCTCCAGCGTCTGGGGTATGGAGAGCTGAACGCTGGTGGATGCTGTGGAGGATCGTGGAGGCGACGATGGGGTTTTTGGGCCAGGGTCCTGGGCAGGGGGCTGACTAGCAGCTGACACAGGGGAAGGAGCAGTGGTGTGCACGGCCGGAGGTGAACGGGCTTGTTGCCACTGAGTGGGGTGCTTAGCATTCATATGCCTGCGCATACTGGTGGTAGTTAAGCTAGTAGTGGTGGAACCCCTGCTGAGCCTGGTTTGGCAAATGTTGCACACCACAGTCCGTCGGTCATCCGGTGTTTCCTTAAAGAACCTCCACACTTCTGAAGATCTAGCCCTCGCCGCAAGAGCCCTCACCACGGGAGCTTCACTAGTTGACAGTGGCGCTGATGCACCAGCTCTGGCCCTGCCTCTCCGTCTGGCCCCACCACTGCCTCTTCCAACCTGTTCAGGTCGAGGACTCTCCTCCGTCTCAGAAGCACTGTGTTCACCCGGCCTCTCAACCCAGCTTGGGTCTGTCACCTCATCATCCTCCGATCCCTCAGTCTGCTCCCCCCTCGGACTTCCTGCCCTGACAACAACTTCCCCACTGTCTGACAACCGTGTCTCCTCATCGTCGGACACCTCTTTACACACTTCCACTACGTCAAGAAGGTCATCATCACCCACAGACTGTGACTGGTGGAAAACCTGGGCATCGGAAAATTGCTCAGCAGCAACCGGACAAGTGGTTTGTGACTGTGGGAAGGGTCCAGAAAACAGTTCCTCAGAGTATGCCGGTTCAAATGGCAAATTTTCCTGGGAGGGGGCAGACTGGGGGGGAGGAGGCTGAGGTGCAGGAGCTGGAGGAGTGGGGATTTCGGTGACATGGGTGGACTGCGTGGAAGACTGACTGGTGGTGGACAAATTGCTCGAAGCATTGTCAGCAATCCACGACATCACCTGTTCGCACTGTTCTGGCCTCAACAGTGCTCTACCACGAGTCCCAGTAACTTCAGACATGAACCTAGGGAGTGTAGCTCTGCGGCGTTCCCCTGCTCCCTCATCAGCAGGTGGTGTCTCACCCCGCCCAGGACCACGGCCTCTGACCCCTGCAGTAGTTGGACGCCCACGTCCCCGCCCTCGTCCTCTACCCCTAGCCCTGGGGTTAAACATTTTTAAAATGAGAGTTATAACTTTTTTTTTTTTTTTACTTTTTTTTTTTTTTTTTGTGTGTTTTTTTTGTGTTTTTTGTTTTTTTTTGTGTTTTTTGTTTTTTTTGAGTTTTTAGAACCAAACAATCCTATCCTATTGCTATGGCTATTTTCTAGCCAAGTATCAAAGGAAGCACACTACTATGCCAGATGAGATGACACTGAGTTATTGCCTAATAGAAATCCAACCCCTACTGAATTTTGCCACTTCAGCCTTTGCTATGGATATGTGCGCCACTAAGCGCAGAACACAGCGGTCGCAAGTCTCACTACAAATTGCTCAGAATTGGCAAGTACATGCACTGCAGAAACTACAGCCACCAGCAGATCAACCAGAAATCAAATATATAGAATGCTACTGTAGGCTTCAAGAAGCTATTTGTATTCTCCTATGGCTATTTTCTAGCCAAGTATCAAAGGAAGCACACTACTATGCCAGATGAGATGACACTGAGTTATTGCCTAATAGAAATCCAACCCCTACTGAATTTTGCCACTTCAGCCTTTGCTATGGATATGTGCGCCACTAAGCGCAGAACACAGCGGTCGCAAGTCTCACTACAAATTGCTCAGAATTGGCAAGTACATGCACTGCAGAAACTACAGCCACCAGCAGATCAACCAGAAATCAAATATATAGAACGCTACTGTAGGCTTCAAGAAGCTATTTGTATTCTCCTATGGCTATTTTCTAGCCAAGTATCAAAGGAAGCACACTACTATGCCAGATGAGATGACACTGAGTTATTGCCTAATAGAAATCCAACCCCTACTGAATTTTCCCACTTCAGCCTTTGCTATGGATATGTGCGCCACTAAGCGCAGAACACAGCGGTCGCAAGTCTCACTACAAATTGCTCAGAATTGGCAAGTACATGCACTGCAGAAACTACAGCCACCAGCAGATCAACCAGAAATCAAATATATAGAACGCTACTGTAGGCTTCAAGAAGCTATTTGTATTCTCCTATGGCTATTTTCTAGCCAAGTATCAAAGGAAGCACACTACTATGCCAGATGAGATGACACTGAGTTATTGCCTAATAGAAATCCAACCCCTACTGAATTTTCCCACTTCAGCCTTTGCTATGGATATGTGCGCCACTAAGCGCAGAACACAGCGGTCGCAAGTCTCACTACAAATTGCTCAGAATTGGCAAGTACATGCACTGCAGAAACTACAGCCACCAGCAGATCAACCAGAAATCAAATATATAGAACGCTACTGTAGGCTTCAAGAAGCTATTTGTATTCTCCTATGGCTATTTTCTAGCCAAGTATCAAAGGAAGCACACTACTATGCCAGATGAGATGACACTGAGTTATTGCCTAATAGAAATCCAACCCCTACTGAATTTTCCCACTTCGGTCTTTGCTATGGATATGTGTGCCACTAAGAGCTAAACACAACGGTAGCAAGTCCCCCTGCTAATTCCTCACAAAATGGTAAAAGATGCAAATTAAAATAAAAAAAGTAGAACGTTATTGTAGCCCTAAGAAGGGCTGTTGGGTTCTTTGAGAATCACTCCTGCCTAACAGTAAGCTAATAGAACACCCTAACGCTTTCCCTGACCAGCAGCAGCTCTCTCCCTAGCGGCATCCAGAGACAGAATGATCCGAGCAGCGCGGCCAGCGGCTAGTCTATCCCAGGGTCACCTGATCTGGCCAGCCAACCACTGCTATCGACGTGTAAGGGTACCACGTCATGCTGGGTGGAGTGCAGAGTCTCCTGGCTTGTGATTGGCTCTGTTTCTGGCCGCCAAAAAGCAAAACGGCGGGAGCTGCCATTTTCTCGAGCGGGCAAAGTATTCGTCCGAGCAACGAGCAGTTTCGAGTACCCTAATGCTCGACCGAGCATCAAGCTCGGACGAGCATGTTCGCTCATCTCTAATAATTATGTTCTAAACGGTCAATTACTTAGTAAAACTGAGGCTGAAAAGGACTTGGGGGTATTGGTGGATGGTAAACTTAATTTTAGTGACCAGAGCCAGGCGGCTGCTGCTAAAGCAAATAAAATAATGGGATGTATCAAGAGAGGAATAGATTCTCATGATAAAGACATAGTTCTGCCCTTATACAAATCCCTGGTCAGACCACACATGGAATATTGTGTACAGTTTTGGGCACCAGTGTATAAAAAGGATATAGTAGAGCTGGAACGGGTGCAGAGGAGAGCAACCAGGATTATTAGGGGAATGGGGGAACTAGAATACACTGACAGATTAAAAAATTTGGGATTATTCAGTTTAGAAAAAAGACGACTGAGGGGAGACCTCATTACAATGTACAAATACCTGAACGGACAGTACAAGGATCTCTCCAAAGATCTTTTTATACCTCGGCCTGTGACCAGGACAAGGGGGCATCCTCTACGCCTAGAGGAGAGGCGATTCTACCATCACCATAGACAAAGGTTATTTACTGTAAGAGCAGTGAGACTGTGGAACTCTCTGCCGCATGAGGTTGTTATGGCGGACTCTATGTACATGTTCAAGAGAGGCCTGGATGCCTTTCTGGAGAGAAAAAATATCACGGGTTATGGGGATAAAACATTTAATTCTTGAAGGTTGGACTTGATGGACTTGCGTCTCCTTCCAGCCTCATATACTATGATACTATGATACTATGAACAGACCACAGCTTTTCTAAATAGGGGAAGTACATTCCAATACAGTTGTCAGAAAAAAGGGGGCACTGTACTATCCCCATTTCTTTTCACCCTCTATACATCAGATTTTAGACATAGCACAAAAAACAGACTTTATATACTTCGACCAATTTGTGACTGGGTTTATAGAATACGTTTTTATGTGAAAGAGAAAAATCGTCCAGTTGGGACGTATATACCCAATTGTCACTAAAACTCAACTTTTATTAGTACATGTAAAATTAGAAAGTAAAGAGCTGGATACAGCTTTATCCAATGCAACATGTAGTTTAAAATTAACAGTCAGTGATATATTACAGCTTCCAAGTCGTGTTAGGTAGGGAGATGACCTATGTCAGTGATGGGGAACCTTTTAGAGACCGAATGCCCAGACTACAACCAGAACCCACTAATTTATCATAGAGTGCCAATAAAAGTAGTAATTTATTTATTTATTTATTTGTTCTCCTGTTCTCCCACAACTTTCAATCATACCTGCCTCCTGAGGAAACCATTACAATTGAATGCAGGAGAGCAAATCCAGACTCACTGTAGCTTCTCTCCAGGGTCTTGCAGTACAGGAAGAGTCATGAGGCCAGCAGGAGGACCTTCAAAGATAATCCAGTCTTCTCCACACCTTCTTGCTGTTCCTTCAGTCCCAAGCTGCCAAGAGATTCTAGGTGCCAGGGATCCAAAGTTATGGATCATATAATCCAGGATGTATCTCATACAGGCTTGACTACTGAGGTGCCAACCTCTGAGCCTTCCTTGGAGATTAAAGGGTTAAAATAACACAAAGATTAGTAAATCTTGATTTGTGTGGAACTGTAGTTAGATTCTTTGAGTCCTGTCTGGTGAACTGTGTGCTGAGCTTGAGTGCCCACAGAGAGCACTCTGAGTGCCACCTCTGGCACCCGTGCCATAGGTTCGCCAACATTGACCTATGTCAATTCGGTAGGTGTTTGTTATTTCACATGTATTCTTAATACTATCAGAGTGTCATGACAGCAGTCAGAACCTCCATGAAATTTTCTAGGCTCAATTGGGGGATATGCTCATCTTTGTTTCTTCATTATCAGGGACCAATCTGTTTCACTTTTTAAGGTCAGAGAGCTATTCTGTATGGTCACTGTTGTCATATGACATACTCTATACACGAAAACTAGTTCATATAGTTCAGTTATCGAGTGTTGATGTGCAAGAATGGTTCCCCTATTTTCCGGATTCTATAGAGGGTACACCAGTCCTTCCTAAATCCCCCCCGGGATATTCTTACCTGGATTCAGGGTAGCGTTTCCCCACGGGGTATACCCTCGGCATCTACGGAGAGGAAGTGGTTATACACTTTTCAACATTCAGATTATAATATTATAATATAATTATAATAATCTGAGTGTTGAAACAGTAGAACCACTTACTCTCCTTAGACAATTGGGTATATACATCCCAACTGGACGATTTTTCTCTTTTACGTAAAAAGATTTTAGACATGACTTAAATATCTGCCACCTAAGGATAAAAATTTCCAATGATTCTGTAACTGTTGGCTGCATCTACAATGACAAGGCATATAGGGAAGTTTCCAGCAGCTTTGTGGACCGGAGTGAAAGAAATGACCTGGTTCTTAACCCCTTACCCACATGTAATCACTATATACAGCTCCCTCAGCAACCACTATATACAGCTCCCCCAGCAATCACTGTATACAGCTCCCCTAGCAATCACTGTATACAGATCCTCCAGCAATCACTCTATACAGCTCCCCCCAGCAATCACTGTATACAGCTCCCCCCAGCAATCACTGTATACAGCTCCCCCAGCAATCACTATATACAGTTCCCGACAATCACTATATACAGCCCCCAGTAATCACTATATACAGCTACCCCAGCAATCACTATATACAGCTCCCCCAGCAACCACTATATACAGCCCCCAGTAATCACTAAATACACCTCCCCCAGCAATCACTATATACAGCTCCCCCAGCAATCACTATATACAGCTCCACCAACAATCACTATATACAGCTCCCCTAGCAATCACTATATACAGTCCCTTATAACAACTATAGAGTCCCCTATAATAACTATATACACCCCCTATAATAACTATATACAGTTCGCCTATTAATATATACACCCCCTATAATAACTATATACAGTCCCTCTATAATAACTACATACACCCCCTTTAATAAACATATACAGCCCCCCTATAATAACTATATACACCACCCTATAACTACATACACCCCCCTATAACAACTAAATACACCCCCCTATAACAACTACATACACCCCCCCTATAACAACTATATACAGATTCCTATTATTGCTATACACCCCCCACATAATAAATATATACAACCCCCCCAATAAAAACTATATATACCCCCTATAATAACTATATACACCCCCTATAATAACTATATACAGTTCCCCTATTACTATATACACCCCCCTATAATAACTATATACACCCCCTATAGCAACTATATACAGCCCCCTTTAATAACTTTATACACCCCCCTATAATAACTATATACAGTCTGTCTATAATAACTATATACACCTCCCTATACTAACTGTATACACCTCCCTATAATAGCTACATACACCCCCCTATAACAACTATATACAGATTCCTATTATTGCTATACACCCCCCCCACATAATAAATATATACAACCCCCAATAATAACTATATACACCCCCTATAATAACTATATACACCCCCCTATAATAACTATATACAGTTCCCCAATTAATATATACACCCCCCTATAATAACTATATACACACCCCTGTAATAACTATATACAGTCCCTCTATAATAACTATATACACCCCTATAATAACTATATACACCCCCCTATAACAACTACATACACCCCCCTATAACAACTATATACAGATTCCTATTATTGCTATACACCCACTATACACCCCACATAATAAATATATACAACCCCCCTAATAAAAACTATATACACCCTCTATAATAGATATACACCCCCTATAATAACTATATACACCCCCAATAATAACTATATACAGTCTCCCTATAACTATATACAATCCCCCTATAATAACTATATACAATCTCCCTATAATAACTATATACAACCCCCTATAACAACTATATACACCCCCTATAACAACCATATACAGATTCCTATCATTGCTATACACCCTCCCACATAATAAATATATACAACCCCCCAATAACAGCTATATATACCCCCTATAATAACTATATACAGTCCTAGATAAAATACTTTTATTCACCATCCATCGTTCCCACGATGCACGCTGTCTTTATCCTCCCTCGCGGTGTCAGGGTGGAGATTGGATGTGAATGAAGATGTCGGCGCCCTGCTACAGCCCACGCCGTAAGTCGCGGCGCGGTGACATCATATACCGTCACATATCTTTATTTACATTGGATTGTCTATGGCAGAGCAGGGAAGCCTGGCGCCAAATACATTGTTGGCGATGGCCCTTTTTAAAGGCAAAGTGGTGGGGACCCCGTGATCCGGCTCTGCAGATATGAAAAGGAAAAAGCAAACAGCACACCATATGCCCTATGATGAAGTGTAGTGCGGTTCCAACTTTGCACACGGATGACAGAGAAATAATTTATCGCCCATGACACTAGAACTAAAAACCTACCAACACTTTGCTATATTATTTAAAACATCTTCCCCTTTTAATAGTATGTGCATCCAGAAATATGATGTGTCATGGTCATGTTGTTTGGTGCAAAATAAGCAAGTAAAAAATAGTCAGTTGATATAATCAGGTAGGTAATCAGAAATGTAAAACATAACTGAAAGAAAATACAGAAAACATAAAATAAATAAATGTATCCTTCAGTATAAATACATTAGATCCGTTCTGTTGTTTAAAACTTTTTGGTTTATACGAGGGTCAAGTTATATAACAATACAAAGTAAGATCTTATATTACTTACCTAATACTATCTATGGTGATGTTCCAATGATATTATATATAAAAATATGATTTTATGTTTAATTTTGTGGTCCATTTTATGATATATAAAACAATTGTTAGTGATGTGCAATTTTATGCAATAAACACATGTTGAGTAAAAACAGTAAGAAGTGCATGGTACACATTTTTATCCGGTTCTTTTATATTTACCAAGGGGCACACGGTATTACCAGAGCACATTTACCACTAGGGGTTTGTCCAATAGGTTGTGAGTGTGGTCTAGAGATTCATTATACCATTACAAAATGAGTTTTATTGGTAAGGCATACAAGAAACCTATACAGGCGGTCCCCTACTTAAGAACACTCGACTTACATACAACCCATAGTTACAAACGGACCTCTGGATATTGGTAATTTACTGTACTTTAGCCCTAGGCTACAATAATCAGCTGTAACAGTTATCAGAGGTGTCTGTAATGAAGCTTTAGTGTTAATATTGATTCTTATGACAACCCAACATTTTTAAAATCCAATTGTCACAGAGACCAAAAAAGTTCTGGCTGGGATTACAATGATAAAATATACAGTTTCGACTTACATACAAACTCAACTTAAGAACAAACCTACAGACCCTATCTTGTATGTAACCCGGGGACTGCCTGTATAACAACTCTTGTTTGACAAAAACTTTCCAAAAACATAGGGCAGCAGATACTGTTCCCTTTACCATATAGTACTGATTATGATGAAAAGGATAAAGAAGTACCTGTATAAGTGTTTCATGCTTACCTTGCACCTAATGAAAAGGCCAATACTAAGGACTAACTGAAATAAAGTCCTGCCCTTCCCCCTTTTTTGTAATGTACATCCAAATTTAATATGTGAAGATTAAAAGAAATGTTTTCAATACTATAGCGAAATATAGCAGATAATTAAAGGGAATCTGTAATCAAGAAGGTCATGTTTACATAATGACAGGTTCTCTAGGGTGGCACGGTGGCTGGGTGGCTAGCACTTCAGCCTTGCAGTGCTGGGGTCCTGGGTTAGAATCCCACCCAGGGAGCTGTGTGGTTGCATGGGTTTCCTCCGTGTCCTCCTGTTTCCTCCCACGCTCCAAAAACATACTGTTAGGTTGTTTAGATTGTGAGCCCCATGGGGACAGGGAACAATTTGACATGCTTTGTGCAGTGCTGCGTAATCTGTGTGCTCTATATAAATAAAGAGTTATTATTATTATTCCAATAGCCTCTGGCATGTTCATTTCAAAAATGTCTTTGTGGTGCATGACCATCAAATATTCTTAATTTTTTATTTGTGTTTCAGTTTATGATGGCATCAGTGTGAAACACTACAGAATTCGAACACTTGACAGTGGAGGATTTTATATATCATCAAGAAAAAAACTTCAAAATTTGGATGAACTTGTAAAAAATTATATGAAAGCGGATGATGGACTTTGCTGTAAGCTGGGAAAACCATGCATAAAGGTACAGTATAATAAAAATCATAATACTAATCATTTATGCAACCTAATAGTGTATAAGCAACTAGACATGTGTTTCCAAATTGTTTCTCAATGCAGGTCCATATCAGTTTTCATTCTAATTAAACGTTGCAGCCACAAACATAAACAGATTCTATTAAATTTTATGTATCAATTTTTATTTAACAGAATGTTTCAAGTTAATTACTATAAATTGCTAAGAAAATAATATTTTTGAAAATAAGGAAAAGGTCAAGGTGCATGTATTCTTTGCAACCAACTGTATATGTTGTCAGGATCTAGTGGTGCAGGGTGGTTGGCAATGACACAGAGTCCAATGGTAACAGTTCAAATGTTGAGTTTTATTCACTCCAACAGAAATATGCAGATGCAGCACATAAGACATAAAATAAACACCTGCCCGTCTGAGATCTAACTAAACATAAATGGGTTACCTTACCTATAACAATAATAATCCATGAAATAAGGACTGGCACTGTTGATCTTGGAGTCACACAGTGTTCCTTCAAACGGAACACCACAGGTCGCAGGAAATTTACATCGGCTCTATTAAGATAAGGGATCCGACTGAGGTAACTGGAACCCCATCGGACCCCTCGTTTTCATGATTTTTGGGGGTCTCATTGCTCAGAGCCCTTCTGTGCTGTAGATGCACATGCAGTTACTGTATGCAGTGAGCTTTTCCCCCTCCCACTGTGTACTTAAATTTCCTCTACTACAGTGAGATTATCAGGCAGAGGGAAAGGCTGTGAGTGCAGGGAGCTGGAGAAACACTGTAACAGCCTGTGAAGCTACAGCACTCTGATAACACCCCATGAGCCCTGTAGGCTCATTAACATAATTTTAAAAGTAGATTTTAGAAGGATTGAGGCCATAACATTATAACAAATATAAGACAATGATAACAGTGAAGCTGCCTAGATCTATTAATAATTGTCCCTGGTTTATCATGCTTGATTTTGATGGACGATTCTCTTTAAATTGTGCTGCTGCTGGTGTGTTATTAAGGGATCATGGTAGATTCATGGTAAGGAACATCATTTAAATTCCCGGCCAAATCAACTCCTTAACGCTCCTTGACATATCTGTATGTCATGGAGCTGTTAAGGATTTATGAAGAGGACTCATGGGGTGAGCCTTCATTATACAGACATGGGGTTTGCTGCATATTGCAGAAAACACCCCCTACTAACACTCATAATCACTGCTAGCACCGTTCGTGGGTGTTAACCCTTTGATTGCCAATGGCATTTAAAAGAAGGCAGAACATGGGTGCCACCATCTGTTTTGATCGGGGAGCAGCAATCTGTTGCCATGACATCCTCTGGTCATACAAAGAGCGGAGGTTGTCTCGTTTTAGTCCATCTATTACAATGTGTAATTTACACATTGTAATAGAGGATGTGGAAAATCCCCATATACTGTCATACTGTAATACCCTAGGGGGTCTGAAAAATAGTAAAAAAAGAAAGTAAAAAAACTTTATGTAAAATACCACCCAAAGCTATGTAACAAAAAGTGTCAAAAGGTTGCACAGTCCTCTAATTAAAAGCAATGAAAACGTCAGCTCACCTCGCAAAAATGACACCTTACACAGCTCAGTACATCAAACTATGAAAAAGTTATTAGCGTCAGAAGATGGCGAAGCAAAAAATAATTTTGTTTACAAGGTTAAAATTTTGAAAATGTATTAAAACACCATTATACCTATCAAATTTAGTATTACCATGATTGTACAGAACTAAAGAATAAAGTAGAAGTTATTTGGAGCGCACTTTATAAGTACAGGTAGTCCCCAGGTTATGTACAAGATAGGTTCTAGAGGTTTGTTCTTAAGGTGAATTTGTATGTAAGTCGGAACTGTATATTTTACAATTGTAGCTCCAGCTAATTTTATTTTTTTGTCTCTGTGACAATTGGATTTTAAAAATGTTGGATTGTCATATGAACCAGGATTAACAATAAAGCTTCATTGTAGACACCTTTAACCCCTTAAGGACGCAGCCATTTTACAGCTTAAGGCTCAGCCCGATTTTTTGGATTCTGACTTGCTTCGCTTTATATGGTTATAACTTTTGAACACTGTTACTTATCAAAGCGATTCTGAGATTGTTTTTTCCCCACATGTTGTAAGTTTTGCGTTTATTTACAAAAAAAAAGAAAATATGATAAATTTTTTGAAAAATTTGCCATTTTCGAAATTCTAAATCATTGCGTTTTCAGGCAGATAGATTTACCACCTAAATAAGTTGCTGAATAATATTTCCCATTTGTCTACTTTACATTTTCATAATTTCTGAAATGTCTGGATAATTTATTTTGATGTCACGCGGCTTACAAATAGAATATCGCTTTTCCGGATTTTCAGAATTGACTATTTTGGGGATAAATACAGTTTTGAATGAAATTTTACATATTTAGCATCAAAACCCCCTATATAATCTACCCATTTTCAAATCTGCACCCCTCAAGCTATCAGAAACAGCTTTTACGAAGATTGTTAACCCCTTGAGATCTTTATAGTAATTGAATCAAAATGGAGGTGAAATTTAGAATGGTCATATTGTTCCCTTATACGTTCATTTAGCACTAAAATTTACACATTTCCAAAATATAAAAAGAGAAAACCCACCATACAATTTGTTCTGCAATTTCTCCTGAGTACAAAGACCCCCCACATGTGGCTGTGACTTGTTTTATGGGCGCACAGCGAGGTGCAGAAGGGAAGGAGGGCGCTGCAGCTGCCAGGATTTTAGTTTCCTCATTGGCCTCTTTTGAAGGCTATAAAATTTTCGCTTTTTCGTTATTGGGGCCATGTGACGGCATTTTTTTTGCGGGATGAGATGCTTTTTCCATTGTTACAATTTTGAGGTTGGTATCACCTATTGTTGAAAATTTAGGAACTTTTTTTGAGGGCAGGAGTAGAAAAGCATCAATTCTGTACTGGATTTTTTACTTTTTTTTTTTTTGGTGTTCACCATATAGACTAATAATCATGTTATCTTTATTCTATGGGTTGATACGATTACGGGGATACCAGACATGAATATATTTTCTTACGTTTTACTAAATTTGTCAAACAAAACCCTAATGTGGGGAAAAATCTATCATTTATGTATTGCCGTCTTCCAAGTGGCATAACATTGTTACTTTTTTGGCTATGGAGCTGGTTGATGGCTTGTTTTTTGCGGGACATGTTGTACTTTGCACCAGTATCATGTCTGAGTACATATGGTTTTTTGATCGCATTTTATAGCATTTTTTGTGGGATTGAAAAGGTAAAAATCATAATTTTTGGAGGGTTTATAACAGTTTTTTTTTACGGCGTTTATCGTGGGGGTTCAATAATGATTTACTTTTATTCTACGGGTTGTTACGGACGCGGTGATACTATATATGTGGGGTTTGTGTTATGATTTAGACTTTTTTTTTAGTTATATGTCTCTTTATATGTTTTGGGGGTTTGGGGCATTTTTAGTGATTTATGACTTTATTTTTTTATTGAATAACTTTTTTTTTTACTTTTTCACTTTTATACCATGGGATATGAACAAGCAATCATCTGATTGCTTGTTCGTGATAATATTCTGCAATACTGATGTATTGCAGAATATTATCAGTGTCAGCCTATACACTTGCATAGGCTGGCACTGTGCCAGTAAGATGACGTCACAGACGCCATCTTACCGGCAATTCTTGCAAGTAACTCTGGGGTCCAGATCGGACCCCAGAGTTGCTATAGCAACGATCGGCGCCCCCCGAAAACGGTTCGGGGGGGGCGATCGTGGGGGAAAGACTCCCCAGATGCTTGTTAGATGCCGCGGTCGCGCTGACCGCGGCATTTAACGGATTAAGCACCCGCGATCGGAGAAAACTCCGATCGCGGGTGTTACACTGGGGTGCCGGCTATTAGTTACAGCCGGCACCCTGTGTTTCCCGATGCCGGTTCGGCTCTGATCCAGAGCCGAGCCGGCATAAGCGCCATGGCGGATATATCCGCCACTGAGCGCTAAGTCACTGCGCTCCGTGGCGGATATATCCGCCACGGAGCGTGAAGGGGTTAATAACTGTTCGAACTGTTTTTTGTAGCCTGGGGATAAAGTACAGTAAATTACCAATTACCAGACATCCGTTTGTAACTGTAAGTTGGGTGTTCTTAAGTAGGGGACCACCTGTATTAAAAACGGAGGCCACAAGAAAATGGTGCAAATTTCAGAGATTTCACTGCATTTGGAATTTTTTCCCCTCTTTCCAGTACAAGGCATGGAATAATAAATACCATCACTGCAAAGTGCAATAAGACCTCATACAGCTCTGACAACTGACAGTTTTAATTTGCATGTCATCATTTTTTTACCTTCTGCTCTTCAACTGGTTTCTGTGAAAGCTTTCCCTTTTTGAACAAACTTACGTGATTAACATTTTTTAAAATTGTCTCAAGCTCCATCTTGTGGACATTTGTGAAAAGGTATGTAAAAAAAAATTATACAGCACTACAACCTTGCAATTTGAGTGAGACCGTAGAAGGATTACTACAAGCTCGTGTCCGGGTGTCAAACGGTCTGACAATGAAAATAGCAATAATTACAAGTAGGCTGAGCACTAACTTCTACTGGAAATACACATTTATTAAGATCTGCTAAAATATAGATAGTAAATAATGTGAAAGTGCATATTTACATTGATACATTGTAGCATGAAAATAATCTAGTATGATTATTTCATGCACAAACATAATTAACTCATGCTTCGCATCTGGAGATGAGCTGTGCTCGTGTGTTTCGCTTTACGTATAGCAGTCGTAGTGCACACATTAGTTTGTGAAGTCAGGTGCTCTGGATAGGGTCCCAGTCCCATAAGTAATATAGTATGGAATCCAGTCACACTGAGCTTGACTTTGCGGAAGTGAAAATTTATTAAGCAAACAAATATAGATGTGACTTTTATGTCAATCGCTGACCTCCATGAGACACAGTTTGCTGTACAATGGTCTATATAGGACTATATAATCAGCGATCCAGTTCACTGCAGAGCGGTTTCCCAAGTATTTCCTCACAGCACCTATTGCCTGCATAGCAGCAACTATGTAGTCCATTGTACAGCAAACTGTGTCTGATGAAGCTCAGTGATTGACTGAAAGTCACATCTATATTTGGTTGCTTAATAAATTTTCACTTCTGCAAAGTCCAACTCGGTGTGAATGGATTCCATACTGTGTTTCACTTTAATCGCCCGTAGTAAATCCACTATTCAGATGTTTGGATCAATTAGAAGCGATGCAAAGATACCGAGCTGCGATGTATTTGGTAATATTCAGATACAATACTGCAGTATGTTGATAGTTTTGAGTTTCTTAGAAATAGCAATACTTTCTAGGTTTGGTTCAGACTGTAACCCTTCTCCTTTGTATCCAATGGGCTATCAATGTTATCTCATTTTCAGCCACATAAGATATATAGATGCTATAGATGCTAAACGTGTTTCTGAGCCATTCTCTGCTCCTTCCTCAGTAGAAAAAGCCCACATTGCCCATAATGCCTCTTTGATAGTTAAACATTTGAAGTGGAAAGCCCGGCCTGGATCGTTATCAATATATTTGTGACAAGATAAAAAAAACTACCATATTATAAATATAAGAAAAAAAAAAAAGATTCTGTTCTCGATATTACAAAAAGATGCATAGGGATACATAATTAGCATTTTAATCAAAAAAGGTATGGGGATAAAAAATAATATAAAATTAGGAAACATATAGATCAGATGCATATAGATGCAAAAGATATGAAACTACAAACTCGGTCACCAATATAAATATACATGTCACAGGTGCTCCCGCTGACCCGTGCCCCTCTCTGTGCCCCAGCACCGCTCAGCTCTAACTTACCTGTCCCCGCTCTTGTCTCCGGCCCGCCGGCCATGTGTGTGTCGGCTTCAGAGGATTTAAAGGGCTAGCGTACTGTTAATTGGTGCTGGCCATTTTCCAGAATTCCTTATAATCCAGCTACTCCCAGCACACCCTACCGGATCTCTGTGACTTATGCCCTAGAGAAAGCTTTTTTCCACGCTCTGTGCTGTTATTGTGGTTTCCCATTATGACCCCAGTTCTGTTCCTGACTATGCTCCTCCGCTGCCTGCCTTGACCTATTGCTACATCCCAACTCTGATCCTGTGCTGCCCGTCCTCACCCCCTGTTTGTCCCCGATATCGATTCTGTTTACATCATCATCCGCAGTGGTCCAATGGGTCTACTATCCCTGGAGCCTGACAATACATTTTGTGTTGGATATTAAACCTATTTAAATCAGATAGTAATGAATAGTATATTTCTATATGTAAATAAGGAATATTGTTATATGTGCACTATATTTGTATAAATATACTTTGTGTCATATAAATATGTTCATACTGAAAATAACACATTTATTGTCAGAAATGAAAATAAAATGCAATGCAAGATGGAATATAAATTGTATTATTTGATGTGTATAGTATAAAAAGGCTTTTATGTATATTTCACGTTGTATGTATGTGTTCAGTGGATTTACTTAGAACACATAGTGGGACATTTACTAATGGTCCGCACATCGCATTTTCATCAGGTTTCCCTACTATTTCCGATTTGCGCCGCATTTAACAGGGGTTTTTGGCGCACGCGATCGGATTCGGGGGGTGTGGCCGACTGACTGACCCGACTAATTCGGACTAAGAGCGGGATTTAAAATTCAAATTGTGTTGCAAGACATGCACTTACATACACTGGGAAGAAGAAGTCTGGCGGACCTGAGCGGGGAAGCAGCACATGCAGGATATCGGGCGCACAATCTTAGTGAATCGCGCCAGACTTTATCCTTGTCAGACAGCGCACCTCGGGGATCGCAACAGGACCGGGTAAGTAAATGTGCCCCATAGTGTTATGGTAAGTGAGGACAACATCAATTTGACTCAGCTTCAGGGCAGCTACAGAAAAGGCACATGAGGAACCTTGCCTTAATGAAGTGCAGCTTGTTCCTGTGTTGTACTGACCTCTTGTCATTTAGCACTGAATAAAGAAGTTTTGCACAGCTGGTGAGCGTTGTGCTCAGGGCAGATACGGGAAGATCATAGTCTCCTATCACTTCACTACTGCTTAGAAAGAGTTTTGACAAGTGTCTTTAGAAGAGAAATCGCTATAACTCTGTAAAGGAAAGGATGCAGAAGACAATGGGGTACATTTATAAAGGGCTTTGTGCCAGTTTTCTGACCGACTTTGCACGTTCTTTTACATGCAAACTGCTTGCACAGGTATTTAAGAAGTGTCTGCAGCACAAATTTGTCGCACGCAACTGTTTTCTGGTGCAGCTACTATAGCCTTCACCCGACACAAATTAGGCGGTGCTGAGTCTGAGTATGCGCCTGATTTAACATGCAAAGTCTGTCGCACGACCTATGTTAAATGTGCAACACAAAAAAGTTGTTGAACTCTGTCGGGCCAGTGCAGGGAAGCGTCAGATTCTGGTGCGTGTTCTTAATGAAAGTGTCACACCCAGCATTATACATGGGCAGAGCACTTTTAGTGCAGTTTCCGACATTCTTAGTAAATGTGGCACATGGCAATTTTGTAAGAATCATATCGGAGTTACACTTTAAATCAGCTCAATGAAACAGTAGAACATTTTGGTTTATGGTTTATACAGATACTAAATCTATTTTAATTAATTGATTTTATTTTTTTTTTCTTTGTATAATTTCTACCAGGCCGAAATTCCTCTGCCTCCAGACTTGTGTTATCAAACTGCCGATGTTTGGGAGATTGACCGAAACTCTTTAATGCTTTTGAAGAGGCTGGGACAGGGTCAATTTGGTGAAGTTTGGGAAGGATTGTGGAACAATACCATTGCAGTGGCTATTAAAACATTAAAAAAAGGTATGTGGAGGGCCAGAATAAAAATGCTTGGCATACGTATAAGTATTGATGTGAACTGTTTTATACAATACATGCTACTGGTTTTGTAGTGGAAATCGATAGCAAGTATGGTGCTATAGAGTACCTACTATAAACGGCATTTCTGAATTATACAGTATATACAGCCCAGGTCAGGAGTGTATCTAGCCTTTCAGCTGCCTGAGGCGAACTTCAGAAAGACCCCCCCCCCCCTTACCGCAAGATATACAGTGGGATCCATTGTGAATTCTCTCACCGTTTCATTACAATAGAGAAAATGCAGTGTGAATACAGCCTTATCTGCAGTACAAATTATACTTGGCAGCAGCAGCATTTGATATTCCTTGCTGTGTACTGGAAAAGTGGAAAAAAATTCCATTTGCAGAACAATTGACACAAAAAAACGCAATTGCGACATTTTCTTGTGGGCTGTTTTTACAGCTGTCACTGTGCGCCCCAAATTATATCTCCCCTTTAAGATCAGGGAGATCAGGGAGATTCCAAATATTCTAACATATATGTAGGACCATTTCATACTTATGGAGCTTTTTTGCTGGAAAAGATGATGTTTCCATCAATACCATTTTAGAGATTGTACATCCAAATGATTGCTTTTTATTATTATTTGTGGCAAAATGGTTAGGACAATATATAGATGCAGCAGGGCTGAGTTGGTCAGGCGTGGCGGTGCTGAGTTGGTCAGGCGTAGTAGGGCTGAGTTGGTCCAGTGTAGTAGAGCTGTGTTGGTCAAGTGTAGTAGAGCTGGGTCGGTCAGGTGTAGTAGAGCTGAGTCGGTCAAGTGTAGTAGAGCTGAGTCGATCAGGTGTAGTAGAGCTGAGTCGGTCAGGTGTAATAGAGCTGAGTCGGTCAGGTGTAGTAGAGCTGAGTCGGTCAGGTGTAGTAGAGCTGAGTCGGTCAGGCGTAGTAGGGCTGAGTTGGTCCAGTGTAGTAGAGCTGAGTTGGTCATGTGTAGTAGGGCTGAGTTGGTCCAGTGTAGTAGAGCTGTGTTGGTCAGGTGTAGTAGGGCTGAGTTGGTCCAGTGTAGTAGAGCTGAGTTGGTCAGGTGTAGTAGGGCTGAGTCAGTCCAGTGTAGTAGAGCTGAGTTGGTCAGGTGTAGTAGGGCTGAGTCGGTCCAGTGTAGTAGAGCTGAGTTGGTCAGGTGTAGTAGGGCTGAGTCGGTCAGGCGTAGTGACGCTGAGTTACACACATACAATATATACACAAATAGACAGTATAAACACATATTTATTCACACTTCTACAGTATATACACTCATGCAGCAATGCATATACATATATATATACACCCTTCTAAAAATATAAAAAGTACATACATTTGCTGGCAGTGTGCTGGCAAGGTTGGGCCAGAGATGAGAAAGACTTGGCGGGCAGCTGCGGATGGGCGGGCCTAACGTCCTCGGCTGGAACGGGTGGTGCTCGCCGCGGATGAGAAGTGGCCGGCGGCTATAGGTGGAAAAGCAGAGTGGCCGGCGGCATATGGGGTTAGCGCGCCGACCTGCCGCGAATGAGAAGGAAGGGCAGCAGCCTGGGATGGAGGGGGCGGCGGCTGCAAATGTATAGCAGACCAGGCCGCAGAGGGAATGGGCGCGCATGACAGGAACAGCCGCGGAACGGAGGGGCTGGGCAGCCGCTGATGTGAAGGGCGGGCCCAGCCGAAGATCAAATGGGTGGGCGGCTGCACATGTGAAGGGCCACAGATGACATGGGGAGGCCGGGCTGTGGCGGATGAAGAAGGCAGGTCCGGTGCAGTGCCCGCGGATTAGATGGGCGGGTGCCCATTCAGGCCCCCTGTTGTTACGCCTCTGGGAGCTGGCTAGGAGGGGTATGAGGTGGGGAGGCGGGTGGAGGCTCTCCTCCTGCAGTCACAGGCAGCCAGGACGTGTCGGCACATTGTACAGTGACACGTCCTAGCTGAAAATGCCGCCCTTCACAACCAGCAGGAGGCGTGCCGTCTGAGGCGAGAATCTCAACTCGCCTCATGGTAGGTGCGCCCCTGGCCCAGGTGTTTGCTGCATATTAAACAAACATCTACTGTTAACAACCATGATCAGTGCTGGCACCAATCACATGTGTCAGCATGCTGCTGGTAAAGATGCATATTTGCATGTCAGCTGGAGTCTTTATAAGACTGCAGGAACTGTCATTCCCTGAGATCTGTGTGCCATGACAATTTCTCCATTTATTCCAATACTGTAGTAATGGAAAATAGCTCCCACATGTCTGAATCTCCACTCTTTCACAATTTTGCAACACAATTAGAATAAACAGTGTTCAAATGGTTGTGTAGTTCAAAGAATGGGAGTAATAATGAAAATGTAATTGCTTTCCACAAAAAATTAAAACCTTGCACATCTCTGTACACCAAAGTATGAAAAAGTCCTTAGCTTCAAAATATGGCAAAACGAAGACATTTTTTTGTCCAGAATGTTTTAAATTTTTTTAAACCTAATAAAATCTATGTAAATTTGGCATCCCTGTGATTACCCGACCCAGTGAAAAAGGAAGAGTACACAGTGAAAGTGGAAAAAAGAGCTTGCAGGAAACTGGTGTAAATGCATTTTTTTAACGTCAATTTAACTGCATTTGGAATTTTTTTTTTATCGCTTCCCAGTACACAACATTGCAAATTAAATACCGCCACTAGGAAGTACAATTTATTATGCAGAAAACAATCCTTCATAAAGCTCTGTACACAGAAAACTAAACAAAAGTTATGGTTTGTTTTATAAGGGGAGCATAAAATGGAAATTCAAAAATGGAAAAGGGCTACAGCAGGAAGGGTTTCATTTTATTCGGCCGTGAATGAACCCTTAGCAGGGCTGTTTAGTAGATGCAATCACTCTCCCCTCATTCAAGGACAGTGGGGGAGGGGGAGTATAGAGAACTGAGAAGATAAAGCACACACAGAAGTACCGTAAGTAGGTTTTATCTGTGTATCAAACTGCTGTGCTGATCCTCTACCCATCACCTCAATTACCCGACTGTAGCCTTGTAGAGAGATTTCGGTGGTTTGCAGAGCATGCGTACAAATGATATTCTGTGCTTACTAGATTATTATTTTTTAAACTGAGCAGCTACAGGGGGAGGTGAACTGTGTGCGGGAACATGTGTCCTGCATTGTGTGTCAATTGTGATTGTTTATAGCCTATACTAAAATTTAGTTTCAATATCACATTGCTATTACATGTTAATGATGTGACTATATAGCTACTTCGTTGAATTACGGATATGTCTAAGTTTCCTCTCTGGGCCAACTTCTCAACATCAACTGATGCAGAGATATTTTATGTCCTATACTGAAATCTTTGCTGGGATGGGAGAGAGAATGTACACATTTAGGATGTGTTTACCACTCTTGTTTTAAGGCAGATACATAAACAACAAAATCATTCATTCTGACATGGTTTAAGCCACGGTAAAATAACATATGTTTATTTTTTATTTGTTGTTTTCCTAAGGGTCAATGAACCCAGAAGACTTTTTAAGGGAGGCACAACTTATGAAGAGTCTCAGACATCCAAAGCTTATCCAGTTGTATGCAGTGTGCAGTTTGGAAGAACCAATCTATATTATAACAGAGCTCATGAGACATGGCAGTTTGCTTGTGTATCTACAAAGTAAGTTACAATTGAAAATTAAATTGAATTACATTTTAATCCCATGTTACTGAAAACAGTTTTCACCATTCTGCCAGAGCCAGAAAAGTCTTCAGTTCTAGAGAGTTAAAGAAAACGTGTCACCACATTTTCACATATTCAGTTAGTGACAACTTTATATTACATTCCCTGGCACCAGAGAAGGCTTGTCCTGCTCAGTCAGCCCCTCCCATCTACTTCTCCCCATGTCCAATGACTCTTCTCAGCATGTCATATGACCAAGGTGACATCATCACAAGTCCTTTAGCCTCTTAACATTAGCAAACTGTACAACATGCATATATCCAATCACATGAAATCACAGCAGTCTCTATGGAAATCTATTCCTCCCCATCGTCTATGAAATTCTACTCCTCCCCATCCTCTCTCTCAATGTTCCATACAGCAGAATATGATAGCCCTGAGACCTGTCAATCAGGAACAAGGAGGCAGAACAGTGCCAGTGCAGGGATTCATTGATTCATTCATTTTGATGGATTCACATCAGATGAGTTGCATATAAGTTGGAAATGAACTATTTAGGGATAAGGGCAATGCTTTTTAAACATAGTTTTTAATGAAGTCTTTATTTTAAGGGGGTTAATTTGCATGACAGGTTCTCTTTAACCCCTTTCTGACATTGGATGTAGCTGCACGTCACGGTCGGCAATGATTTGCCGACATGCAACATACTACTACATCTAGCTTCTGGTACCTGCTCTCCGGTACTAGCTTACACTCGTCTCTAACACCTGTGATTGGAGATTCCTTGTTAACCCCTTAAACTTGGCGGTCACGCAGGATCTGTCACGCATTTCCCATTTTTTATGAAAATGTAAGACATTGCACCTAGAATTCTAAGCTCTCTGGTTGCTTTACTATAGTCCCAGACTGCAATGATCAGCTGTAGAGTGTCTGTAATTAAGCTTTTTTTGATAATCTTTGGTCCCACTACAGCACAAAATTTTGAAATGACAATTGTTACTGGGGCAAAAAAAATTTTGTCTGGAACTACAAGTATAAAACCTATGGAACCTATCTAGTACGTAACCTGGGGACTGCCTGTACTGTAATTTATTTATTTTTACTTTATAAGAAAAAAAAAATCACCTGTCCAACATACACTACTATATGTAAGGCAATCACTGAATCCTTCCAACATGGTTTCAAGTTAATACACCCCCCCCCCCCAGACTCCTAATATGCAATGGCATGTAAGTACATCTCTCTTGTTCCTCCAGCCCCAATAAATGACATCACTATTGTCCTTTCTCCCACACAGTCCTGTGTTGCCTCACACACCTTTACTCCACCATGAACTGACCCCTCAGAACAGTTATCTGAGGCTCCTATGCCCCTAGATAATGGCTTTGCCCTCTAAGCGTGATAGGCTCCACCCTTTCACTGACAAAAAATTTACTGCAAGCAACCAACCAACTACAGCCAAATGTAGTGATAATCACATGACCTGCCCAGTCAGTTGCAGGACATGTGATGTGGACATGTGACCAGCAGCCATCTTCAGTCCTGTGCCTTCTACACTGGGACAAAGTCACAGGGTTAATTGAAGAGCCATTAGCATTTTCATTTTTCATTGCAGTATATGTTTGATAAGGGGAGATAAATTTTAAATAACAAATAATTACACATTAGATCATATTTTAATGTGCCATTTGAATATTCATTATTCTTATTTCTAAAATATCCCTTTAACAGGGATAGTAGTTTTATCTGTTACCGTATTTTTCAGACTATAAGGCGCACAAAAAATCCTTTGATTTTCTCAAAAAAATAAAAGGTGCGCGTTATAGTCCAGTGCGCCTTATATATGAACCATACTTACAGACAACAGCTGCCTTGAACTGTGCACTGGTCTGCCACCTGCTGGTCATTCATCCTTATAATCAGGTGCGCCTTAAAATCCAGTGCGCCTTATATATGAACCTAGATGTTTTAGCAGGTGTTTATTGATGGTGCGCCTTCTAATCCGGGGTTTATCATTTTCTAGAGGGAGGAAACATATGTTACAAATACAATTTGCATGTAAAAAAAACTCTAATCGCTCTAATCTGCTCAGCTACTCATGTTCTATAACATACTGTTTGCTGATTGCCCTACATCAGTGATGGCGAACCTTTCAGAGACCGAGTGTCCAAACTACAACGAAAATCCACTTATTTACCATGAAGTGCCAACATGGCATTTAAAGCAGTAACTTATTGCTACCAGTTCTTCAACATCATTCAATTGTATTGGCTCTCCTAAGGCCACCAATGCCGTTGAAAGAAGGTGGGCAATTCAGACCATCGCTGTAGCTTCTCTCCAGGAAGAATGGTGGGTCCAGCAGGAGGACCTCCAAAGACATGTGTTACTTTAAAATAGAACTGAGAGCAGCATCCTTTAAGTTGTTTGGGACTGCAGGAAGATATGGTGGATTTGGTCCTGTTTAGTGAAATTGGGGCGATGGCCTGAGTGCCCAAAGAAAGGGCTCCGAGTGCCACCTCTGGCACCCGTGCCATAGGTTCGCCACCACTGCCCTACATGATGTTTTTCATTTATTTATATTTTTAACTCATTTGTTCCCATCTTTATTTCTGACTACAATATATATTTATATATATTCTCACACACAGGCTTAACCATTGTAGCAGTCCTTTAGTGTGTTTTTCTTTTTTTTCCAACTTACATTTTATTGAATAGTTTAAAGTTTCACAAATATAACAGATAGTACAACAGGGTCATTATAGTCATGAAAAGTGTACATTGTATTCACAATAAGTTCTTGTAGAACCTGCATAATAGGTAGCAGAACATATACATCATGTAGACAATGTATTGGTCCAGCAAATAACTTGTCGTTATCAAGGACAAGAATGAACAGGGACCATCAAGAGGTCCATTTTCTGTTAAGCGTCTACTTTCATATTATTATTCTGAAACTTCACATCTAAATATCAGCATTTAGGAATTAAAGAAAAATAAACATAAACATTCCCGGAGGAAGAACAGTGTATACGGAAGAAAAGAAACTACCCATGGATCTCCTATGTGTCTCCATAGTAATGAGGTTTATTTCACTAAGGAAGGCCGTCTTCTATAGCGTCCCAAGAGGCCCAGATCGTACAGAATTGGTCCGTCTTTTCATGTAGAGAGGCGGTCATATATTCCAGTGTTCTCATGTGCCGCACACGCGTACATAAATCTGATAAAGTAGGGGGAGTCGACTTCTTCCAGAATAATGGAACTAGAGTTTTTGCTGCACTCAAGATATGTAGAAATAACCTAGTTCGGGGCTTCCCTAGTCCTAATGGAGGCAGTCCCAAGAGAAACGCTACCGGATCTTTTTCTAATGTAGTGTCTAGGGTTTTCTGTAGTAGCATGTGAACCTCAGACCAGAAAGTTTGGATAAATGGACACTCCCAGAAGATGTGAAATAAAGATGCCCCAGGTCCATCGCACCTCCAGCATATGTCAGGAATAAGTGGGTTAAGTCTGTGGAGTAGCATTGGTGTATGGTACCATTGCATCAGGATTTTATACTGATTCTCTTTATAAATGGCTGACAGAGCTCCTCTGGGTGCATTCTCCCAAACTATCTTCCATACTGACTCCGGTAATGTTTTACCTAACCATTCCTCCCATTTAAGCATATATGAGTGTCTAACTGGTTCTGGGTTTGTTTGTGTCATAAGTAGAACGTATATATCTGAGATCAGACCCTTTGATGTGGAATTATTTAGACTAATCCGTTCAAATGCTGTGAGGGGTGGTATGGAGGCGGATCCCAATATTTTAAGACAAAATTGATAGATCTGGGGATAAGTATCAGTTACTGGGGTAAATTGATCGGATGCAGAACAGAGATCTGTGATAGTAAGGAGTTGTTTAGTCGTAGGGTGGGCCAGGTCTCTAATTCGGAAAATGTTCATTGGCTTCCAAAAATTAACAAAGTCTGCTCCAAGACTTTGGGGTAAGTGTGGGGTATATAAAAAGGGGGTGAGCGGTGACCTATTTGTCGCTAAAGAATAACGAATCCGACATCTGCTCCATATATCTCTGGTGAAGGCCATAGGGGCTAATAAAGATGAGTTGGGAATTTCCACCGGAGGACCCCAGATTAATGAGCTGGGATGTACCGGGGCCAACCAGAGTTTTTCAATCTCAGTCCACCTATTGTAGGCAGGTAAGGATGTCCAGGAGACTATATGCCGCAGATGTGTCGCGTAGTAATACATAGTTATGTCTGGAAGGCCAAGACCTCCTTTTGATTTTGGTGCCACCAGGACCGTTTTCGGAATTCTGTGTCTTTTAGAGTTCCACAGAAAATCTAAAAAAAGTGACTGAATCAATCGTAAAGATGTTACCGGGACTCTAACCGGAAGTGTCTCAAACAAATATAAAAATCTTGGAAGGATTGACATTTTAATTGCTGCTATTTTACCCAATAAAGATAAATATAAGGGGCGCCAACTTTGTAGCTGTTTTCTCACATCTTGTATGAGGGGAGGGAAATTTTCCTTATATAGGGAAGAGATAGTAGGGGTAAGCTTAATCCCTAGGTATTTGAGGGAGGTTGGGTGCCAGGAGTATCGAAAATTACTTTGTAAAGAATTAAGTGTAGAAGGGGGTAGATTCAGCGGTAGGGCTTCCGTTTTAGTGTGGTTAATTTTATATCCTGATACTATGCTGTAGTCCTCAATAGTAGTATGGAGATTCGGTAGAGTAACAAGAGGATCAGCGAGTGTGAGGAGTACATCATCAGCAAATAAGGCAACTTTAAATTGCTTGTCCCTCACCTTAATACCTTTAATGTCTGGGTTATTTCGAATATTTGCTGCCAGGGGTTCGATACTCAAAACATAAAGTAGGGGAGATAGGGGGCATCCCTGACGAGTCCCATTATTTATAGTTAAGGGGGCAGAGTGAGCATGAGAGAGTCGGATTTGTGCCGTTGGAGTAGCATATAGACCCTTCAGGGCTTCCACAAAGGGCCCACGCAATCCAAAGCGAGCAAGTGTTTTAAACATAAATTGCCAATTTAAGCGATCGAAAGCCTTTTCGGCATCAAGACACAGAAGCAACGCCTCCGACTTAGTTTTTTGTGTTAAGCTTATAAGATCGATAGTACGTCGTGTATTATCCCCTGCTTGTCGATATCTAACAAATCCCACTTGGTCCTTGTGGATCAGTTGTGGAAGCCATTCGCTTAGCCTATTAGCTAAAAGTTTGGTAAATATTTTTAGGTCGGCATTTAGTAGGCTTATAGGTCTATAGCTAGGACATTCTGAAGGGTCCTTGCCTGGTTTGGGAATAACTGTAATATATGAAGAGAGCATTGTCTGAGGAATCGGTTCACCTTGAAGGAATCTATTAAATAATGTGACCATGTGGGGGCCTAGGAGAGTGAGGAAGGTTTTATAATAAAGATAAGTATAGCCATCAGGGCCTGGGGCTTTACCCCCTGGTAGACCTTTTACTGTCTCCTCAACCTCCTCAATTGTTACTTCTTGGTTTAAGTGAGTCAACGCCTCTGTAGGGAGTCTAGGTAAATGGCATTGAGACAAATAGTGGTCTATTTTAGTGTTCCGCTCAGGGGAGGTAGGTATAGGAGAGGGAAGGGAGTATAGGTCTGAATAATAAGTATGGAACAGTTCAGCTACTTTCGTGGGATGGTGATGTAAGGTGCCCTGGTTATCTTTAATAGCATATGGGTTTTGGGTGGAAGTTTTCTGTTTAAGCTGATGCGCTAATAACGAGTGGGCTTTGTTACCAAATTCATAATATTTGCGCTTCGAGTATTTGATAATGCGTTCTAAATCCAGGAGATCTAATTCCCTAATTTTGGAGCGAAGAATCTGTACCCGTCTAAGTAGGGAGGGGGTTGGATGTGCGGCCATCTCCCTTTCAGCCAGTCTAAGGTTTTGCTTATATCTGGAGTAATGTAGTATTCTATCCCTCTTCAACTTAGTGGCCAGGGATATAGCCTCTCCCCTAAAAACTGCTTTATGAGCCTCCCATAGAATTGGGACAGAGGGTGCTGAGGGCGTATTTTCTTTGAAATAATTAGCAAGGACCGTCCGTAGGGATTCCCTCGAGAGAGGAGAAGTAAGGAGCGTTTCATTTAAGCGCCAATGGGGGGACCTGGCAGGGGTATCTTCAACTTGTAAGTCTAAATGGATCGGTGCATGGTCCGACCATGTGATATGGCCTACAGTCGCCTCAGCTAAAGTACGTAAAGCTGGGTAGTTCCCAAAAAAATAGTCAATGCGTGTATGTGTTCTGTGGAGGGGAGAATAGTATGTGAATTCTTTAGCCGTTGGGTTATTCACCCGCCACAGATCATACAGTGAGTGTCTACGAATTATGCGGCGGAGGCCTAAAGCTAGAACCTTTGCTGCCTGGGGTGCTGAACGGGGGGGTAAGGTGAGTCGGTCCATATGTTCTGAGAACGTGGCATTAAAGTCTCCCCCTATTATTAAGAGTTCATTTTGGGTTGAGGACAATTTCGAAAGAACCTTGTTTAGGAACGGAAGTTGTCGTGAATTAGGGACATATACATTACATAATATCATGTTAATGCCTAGGATAGAGCCCTTGAGAATAATGTAGCGGCCATCTGGATCAGCTTCTACCCCAGCTAGTTGGAATGGGCAATGTCGGGATATGAGAATAGCTACTCCCGATTTCTTAGTTGGGGCATTTGCTAGGAACGCTGTTGGATACCAGTGCTTAGCAAAATGAAAAGACCCTGCAGCCGTGTAATGAGTTTCCTGAAGGAATGCAATGTCTGCCTTTGCCTGGCGCAACTCTTTCAGTACAAGCCTCCTTTTAACATCAGAGTTTAAACCTTTAGTATTTAGTGAGAGCAATTTAACCATAATCAATATGTATCAACCATTCGTCTATATTGGAAATTTGTATGGCTGGCAGAAACTCGGCCTGTGGGCCTCCCGGGGGAACCCGGCCGTATTCTGTTCCTGCCCTAGGTTTAAAACCTGTGGAAGACAACTTATATAGGGATCCATGGGATAACCTGTTAAACAACATAAAACACATAAACCAGAAAACCAATAAGAAAAAAAAGGCAATTTGAAATAGCGAGGTTAGCCTATAGCTGGTCTCGCCGTAAATCTTCCAGGATGTAGTCCATTCCATCTGCGAGGGCATCAGCTCCATAAACAAGGAGCGAGGGCAATCAGGAAGATTTACTATGGGGGAGAACATGTACTTATCCACCGTCGTGACTCAAAAGTAAAATACAGGAGTCACAGCGTGCCCTAGAGCGATAGTGTAGGGTCCATGTGTATCAGTCACAGGGGCTTAGTAATGGGAAGTGAGCAGGTGACTGGGACAAAAATACCGGCTTGTAGCCAGTCAGTTGGCTGATGGTAGGGGAGGCGGGGGGAGGGTTTTAGAGATGTGATAAACGAAGGGACCACATAGGCGATCCAGGTTATAGTGTAGGGACAGAGAAGGGCAAGGGGAGGTAGCAGCAATACTCATCTTCCGGACGAGGATCTGCGATCAGGTTCAGGGGCTCTTTGACGCTTCTTCAATTGGTGAACTGGTTGCCAGGTAGAGGGTAGATCCACCGGGGCAGGTTGTTGGGGCCAGTCAGGTAGGACCGGAAGAGTAAGCTGAAACGTATCACAAAAAGTGGGTAGGTCCTCTGGAAAGCGTAGAGTAGCCGAGCGACCATCTTTTCTGGCTGTTAAACTGAAGGGAAATCCCCAACGGTAGGGTATACCTTGATCTCTCAACAAGTCGAGTAGGGGTCTCAGAGCGCGACGTTGCTGAAGAGTAATCCACGAAAGATCTTGGTAAAGTTGAAGGCGGGCTCCCATAAAAGTTACCGATTTCTGCAGTCGAGATCTTTTCATGATTTCCTCCTTGAGCACATAATCGGTGATGTGGCATATAACATCTCGAGGAGGACCAGAGGTTTTTGGGCGGAGGGCTCTATGAGCTCGGTCCATCTTGATTATGGTATCCACCGGTCTGTCTAAGATTGTGTTAAATAGTTGTTGCAGGTATCCTTGCACGTTTTCTTCGCCTTGTTGTTCTGGGATGCCTCGAACTCTAATGTTATGTCTCCGTCCTCTATTATCGAGGTCTTCAATATGACGTCTCAGGTCTCTGATAGTTGAGGCCTGTGTTGACATTTGTTGTTGTAGAGTCGACACTACCGCTCTGGCTGCATTATGGTCATCTTCTAACACATCAACTCTGTGCGCCACTTGTTGTACATCTCTGTGCACTGCAGCGATTTCCTGTCTACAAGTCTCCTTGACTTCATCGATCAGTTCTCTAAAATCCTGCTTGGTAGGCAGTTGTTGAATGTAAAGCCAAAGCGGATCATGGAGAGGCGGCGAGGGCTGTGGAGGAGCTGAAGTATGGTGGTGCGGAGATGCCGAAGGAGTTATCATTAAATGGGGAGCTCTCCGGTCTTCCTGAGTCAGTGTTGGCGAGCTTATCTGCTTTAGTGTGTTTTTCAATCAGTGTGTATTGTAAAAAAGATTTTAATAGGTCTCTTCCAATGGCCAATACACATTGGAGTATTTGAGGAAACTTTGCTCTTTTAATTAAAAGGTCAAACCAATAAAGAATAATTGTTGCTGAAAAGCCCTTTTAATTATATCACAATTACACAAGGACTGCAGTGCAGCAAGTTCAAAGTCTCTTTACCTTGAAAAATGTGGATGCATTTGTTCCTGGTTGAAATTGTATTGCTCTGTACTAGACAAGGATGTGAAATATTGCAGTTTCAGGAAAGAAAAGTTGGAGAAATGTAATGAATTTCTTTGGCAATAACGAAACTTTGGCTATTAGCAGAATAACAATTACTTACAGCTCAAATGAAAGGCACTATACCAATAATAAAAACACCCGATTGCTTGTCATGAGTTACTTATTGTCACTTTTATGGTTAGATCTGATCCCTTGAACGTAAATTGATCTGTGCACTGTAAAGAGCAATGTTCCATGAATTCAGTATTTTATCTTTATATATACAGATACCTACACACACATATATATGGTGTTAAACCCAAGCTCATCCATATATATATATATATATATATATATATATATATATATATATATATATATATATATATATATATATACAGGCTGTCCCCTACTTAAGAACACTCGACTTACAGACGACCCCTAGTTACAAACGTAACTCTGGATGTTGGTCATTTACTGTACTTTAGTTCCAGGCTACAATAAACAACTATAACAGTTATTAAAGGTGTCTGTAATGAAGATTTATTGTTTATCCTGGTACTTATGACAATCCAACATTTTTAAAATCTAATTGTCACAGAGACCAAAAAAATTGGTCTGGAGCTACAATTATAAAATATACAGTGCTGACTTACATACAAATTCTACAGAAAACTACAGAACCTATCTTGTACGTAACCCGGGGACTGCCTGTGTATATATATATATATATATATATATATATATATATATATATATATATATATGTATAATGAGGGTGGGTTATTCACTTTAAGGCTCAATGAATATGTCTGATAATTTTGCACATATATTTTACAATTTTATTTACAATTACACAGCTATATTCATGGATCCATGTGTGGATACATGTGATTTTTTTATTTAAAAACTTAAAATGAACTTCAAAAGTTCTTATTTCTCAGTGGCATACAAAGTACTAATGAATTGTTTACTTATTGAATACTTCATTTCAGCTGACAATGGTGCAACAATCAAGGTTCCTCAACAGATAGACATAGGTGCGCAAGTGGCATCTGGAATGGCATATTTGGAAAGACAAAACTTTATCCACCGAGATTTAGCTGCTAGAAATGTGCTTGTTGGGGAAAATGGAGTATATAAAGTGGCCGATTTTGGACTAGCCAGGGTTTTTAAGGTAAAGCTTTAACTAGTGAGATATTCTGTTTCTTTATAGAAGATTTAACAATTATTTTATCTGTAAAATATTAAAAAGTACCTAAGATCATTTTCAAATGCGTATTCATTCCATAAGCATATTCTGTACACCCTTAGGGCTCATTTACATGGCCATACTAGGGGCTGTGATCTGGTGCAAATCATCTGACCATAGACCTCTATAGGTAATGGTGCGGTGCACATTGAGTCATGGCAGCTCGTCTACCTATGGAGGGAGGAGTGGTGAAGAGCACCCACCCCTCCCACTTCCTCCTACCAGCCCTGTGCTCGCAGATGATCCGGTCTGGGCGAGCACACAGCCATGTGAATGAGGCCTTAATTAGCTAGATACATTGTGGAAATACCAAACTTCATAACCTGCTTTTCTAATTACTTTTTAAGGAGGAGGATGATGTTTACCATGCCACAAAAGATACAAAGCTTCCTTTAAAATGGACCGCACCAGAAGCAGCCCGAAGTAACAAATTCAGTGTTAAGTCTGATGTTTGGTCATTTGGTGTTCTCCTCTATGAAATAGCAACATATGGAAAGATGCCATACCCCGGTAAATGTGTCTTTCATGCCAACACTATATTGGAAAGAAACTTATGCTTCATATTTTTATGTAGTTTGTTTGTTTTTCTGATTTGTTTTTTAATTAGATTTTATCTGAAAACTTTTGTTGAAAAAGGTTGAATGTCATCAAGGAGAAACTATATTTGTTATTTGTAGTGTGTTTATGCAAGCTGAATACTGCCAGCAATACATATATGTTGCCTGCAGGGAATATACCGCACATATAAATATATACCAGCTTTAAAGATACCACTGGTATGGGAAGGATGCCAGACTCCAGGGATAGTGGACCCACTGGACCACTGGGGGCGATGACGTAAGCCAACACCTGGGACCGTAGTCTAAGTGGCACCCAGTTTTCACCACAGCCCGCCCCAAAGCAGGTTGGACTTACTGCGGCATGGTGCCACCAGGTTGTTTCACAGGTGCAACTTTGCCCGCAGTGGCAACCATTGCGAGGTACACAGACATCAGGCAGAATCTTAGTCAGGGATAGGCAGAGGTCAGGACAGGCAGCACAGGATCAGAGTCGGGGACGTAGCAACAGGTGAAGGTAGGCAGCAGAGGTGTGTAGTAAGGAACAGAACAGATGTCACAACGGGAAATCACAATAAATGCAAGGGACATGGGAACAAAGCTTTTTCTAAGGTTGTGAGGCACAAAGATCCGACAGGGAACATAGGAAGGGGCTGGGAATTTAACAGGAAGGGCAACTGGCCAGCGCCAATTACCGGTGAGCTGGCCCTTTAAATCTAACAGAGCCGGCGTGTGCGCGCACTAGGCAGCGGGAGCGTGTTGGATCCCAGCTGGATCCCGCCGAGGTAAGTAGCGCGGTGAGCGCAGTAGGGCAGACGGAGGTACACAGGTGCACCTGAGACCCATCTTCTTCCCGGTGCATGTAAGTGCTTGACTTGCGACACAATTTTAAAGTTAAATCCCGCGGTTTGTCCAAATCTGACGGATTGTCCGACGGCCTGCCCTCTGATTTGTGTTGCATGAAAGCCGTCCCGAATGAACCAAAATCCGATTGCGTGCGACACAATGCCCTTCTTAATGTCCTGTCCCACGATTCCCGAAAAGTCGGAAAACCTGACCGAAATGCAGCCACGGGACCCTTAGTAAATAAGCAATTTATTATACCTCTCACAGTTGACCACATCGTACTGTAATATATTAAACAATGCACTTTGATTCCTAATATAATGATATAAACACAATATTTGGTCTGAATAATTAATATTTTACTCACTGAAATAACACACCCTTAACACATTAGTAACTTTTTTATTTCATTATAAATCATTTTAAATAAATACATACAAGTACATATTCTTATTCTACAGTAATTTTTATTTTTAACGAGTTATGCCACTGTCTCTCTCATACTGTTGGAGGGCCGGACTAAAGTTTTAAAATAAATTGGCTTCTCCCCACATTAATTACCAGACTGACCTTCATAATTAATTATTTTCTATGCCCCCACCATTATTTCCTATCCTGCCCCTCATAATTAATTATTTCCTATACCCCCACCATTAATTATTTCCTATGCTGCCCCCCACCATTAATTGTTTCCTATGCTGCCTCCACCATTAATTATTTCCTATGCTGCCCCCACCATTAATTATTTCCTATGCTGCCCCCCACCATTAATCATTTCCTATGCTGCCCCCCACCATTAATCATTTCATATGCTGCCCCCCACCATTAATTATTTTATATGCTTCCCCTCATAATTAATTATTTCCTATGCTGCCCCTCATAATTAATTATTTTCTATGCTGCCCCTCATAATTAATTATGTCATACTGTATATTGGGCCCCAGGCCGCTACAATCTTTTTACTGCCCTTTTTAATAAAAAATAAAAACCCTGTACTCACCTAAGTCTCCCGCCGCTGCGTGATGACGTCATCGCGTGGCCGCGCATCCTAGTTCATCGAGCGATGTGCGCCGGGGTTGTCTTCCGGCCACATCACTCCAATAATAGTGCTCGAGTGGCCGTTTCTGGCCGCATCAAGCACTATACTGTGACTGGCAGGAGCTTCCTGTCTGGACCGAAGGAGGCTCCTGCCCGACTGTAGAAGGCCACGGGAGCCCAGTGCTGGCTTGCCAAGCATCTGGAGCCGGATCTAAATGGGGCCGGATCTAAATTATGACTTACCACCTGGGTACTGGCTAACATGCAGTTTCTCATGAGTTTCTACTGCACCACTCTTGTAATCCATTATACGTGCAAAAAGATGCACATACGATTGATTCTTGTCAATTGTATGTTCAGGTCATGGTGTTGCCTGTGCTGATGCCACCTTTTCCCTTAGTGACTCGCAATTTGAGTTTAGTTTCTCATACAGTTTTTACATGTCTAATTTCACTGTACTTAAAGGAATTCTACCACCAAAATGAAGCATAATAAAACAGGTACACTTACTCATAGATCCAGGCACTGTGACTGTTGACTATTTGTTATCCACGACAACCTTCTTTCCAAAATTACTTTTGAAGATTTATCTAATAAGTCAGAAGTGCTACAAGGGTATTACCTGAGCACCTCTGTTCTCTAGCTTTAAAGGTTGGCATACGAGGTGAGAGAAAGGGAGCAGGTTAAGGGTGATAAATGCTATGGCAAAGTGTAACAGCCTGTGAAGACAGAGCATGATGGTGCTCAGTTAATAAGCATAATCTTAAAATAAGAAGAAGGAAGGAGGTCATGGATATCTATTATAAGAACAGTCACGATGCTTGATTTTGGTTGTGGATATCCTTTCATTTCTGGTTAACAGCACACTTTTCCATTCTTGGCATGACTCTATAGCCATGGATGGTGGGATTGCATCCAGGATGGAGAGATTAGCAAGTATTTTAGTTAACAGCCAATATTACACAAGAAAAGCTTGTTATTACTTAATAACTGTAATTACATGGCCATTGTGTGAGCAAAGGCTGTTAACAGATTTCTTCTCTGCATTTTATGATTCCTCTATTCAGTGTGTATACCACCCAAACAAAGTCTGAAAAAGAATGATACACTTGCAATCTTTTTGTAATATCACTTCATTTGGAGTTTTATTCCAAATGCCAAGTACATTGCATAAACTAATAAATGGTGTTGCTAGGAGGTACTATTGGTCTCACAGAAACCAAGTTTACATGAAATAAAATATTAAAAAAGATATGGTTTTCTGAATGTGGCAACTAAAAAATGGAAGTGCAAAAAATTAAAAGAGCATTGAACATTGGGTAGCGATGATATCCAACTCAGGTCGGTCATTTACACAGATCTGTAACATTATGCTGGTGACACATTGTTACAGATCCATAGCAAAACTGCCAAATACTGCAATACAATGGTATTCTAGTATACAGTAGGAATGGTCAGACCTCCTAGGGCAGTGATGGTGAACCTTTTAGAGACTGTGTCCCCAAACTGCAATGCAAAACCTACCTACTCATCTCAAAGTGCTAACAAGGCACTAGAACCTAGGTTTTAATAAAGATATAACAAAAAATATACTGCATCCTAAAAGAAAGACACAATAGCAGAGCTTAAAAGATTTTATTTGGCATGCTTTGGAACAATTTAAAGAAATCTGGCATTGTGGCCTCTTTGAACCTAAAAGTTCAAATCATGCCCCTTTCCCTAGAACTGATATAAAAATATATGGGTATTGCCGGTTCCCAAATATCCAGATCTAAAACCAATTATTCCATATCAGAAAATACAAAACTTATAAAAAGTTATAAATGGCAGCAACAAAAACGCCATCTCATCCTGCAAAAAAAGAAAAGATACCTTACATCTCCATACGCCATAGTCACAGAATATGGTGAAATTAAGATTTTTTTTCCCATGCAAAGGGTTTTTATATTGTTATATATTAAAACATATGAAACATATTAAACATGAAATATTTAATACCATAACTAGGAAGTACAATGTGTTACACGGAAAACAAGCCCTCATGCAGCTCTGTGCATGGAAAAATAAAAAAAAGTTATAGACACATCATATTACATCGTCTATACAGGCAGTCCCCGGGTTACATACAAGATAGGGTCTGTAGGTTTGTTCTCAAGTTGAATTTGTATGTAAGTCGGAACTGTATATTTTATCATTGTAATCCCAGCCAGAACTTTTTTGGTCTCTGTGACAATTGGATCTTAAAAATGTTGGGTTGTCATAAGAATCAGGATTAACAATAAAGCTTCATTACAGACACCTGTGATAACTGTTACAGACACCTGTGTAACTGTAGCCTAGGACTAAAGTACAATAAATTACCAATATCCAGTGGTCCGTTTGTAACTAGGGGTCGTATGTAAGTCGAGTGTTCTTAAGTAGGGGACCGCCTGTGCTATTGATTAACAAAGGATCAACAAGTCTTATGTAATTCAGAAAAATTAATGACAACATGCTATCTATGACATAAGTTTTAAATAAAAAATAAACACCAAAAGAGTCAACAACATGTAGTTAGAGGCACTCCGAAAAGCTGCCATCAAATAATTACAACTCATCTAGCAACAGATAAGGACCCAATCACCTGCATGCACATGGATGAAACATAAAAAGGGACACTTTAAAAAAAAAATTAAAAAGAGGACTGTGCCCTGAGACATCCTCATAGTTCACAAGAGGAACACACTTAATGCACCAGATACATTGGGGGATTTATAATTAACTGGTGCATGGTGCACCAGTGTATGTTGCAATCCCCGACCCAGCGCCCAGCCTTCCACACCCACTTGCCATGTAAGTGGGAGTGTTCATTTTATAATCCACAGGATTACAATGCTGAATGGGGGGTCATTTTATAATTCTCAGGAGCCACTGACTCATTTCAACATTATCATGCACAGCAACTCATTTTGGTTTGTGGGGCTAGATGTACCTTTAATGCTTAACTTTTTTCATTGAAAATATGCCTTTACTCAGGACAAGCATGTAGGCACCTATTTTATCCTCAACAGCATTGTGCACTGATCATGAAGCACAAACATAGTTTGAAGATTCCTGATTGCTTGATGGACTGTCTGTTTAACATGGCTACTTTATCTGTTAAATGTAGTTTTCTCTCAAATACTATGCAAAGGAGAAAATACTATAGAAATAATTTTAAAAAGTTTTTAACTGTTGTAGCTAAAAATCAACATTTATTTGAGAACATTTTTATCTCTGATTTGCAAATGAATGACAATAATAGTAAAAGTGTAAGTGAAAAGAATAAATCAAAAATTCCAGAGTGTTGATTGCCTATAAGGAGGAAACGTTAAGCATTGTTGTCCTTTGTCTGAGTGTTATTAACTGGTGGCTCATAAAACATCCTGAGCGAAGCTAAAAGAGCAGACAATGATGAGATCACATTTTCATTTAATTGAAATGATCCATCTATTATTAAAATAAAGCAAAGCATTCCTTACATCTTGCCGTAAATTGTACTTTCATTTGAAATTCTTTAATAAGAAACCCAGCATGCGGAGAGCAATTACAAGTATGGTTTACCTGCAGTTTCACTAGCTGAGCAATTTCATGTTTTTTAATTGCTGATCAAGGTCTCTTTACTTTAACTGAAAAGACAAGGTCATCATGTGCTTTAAAGAATCCCACAGCGAGCATTGATGGAAATTATTCCCTTATGTAAATTTTAAAATTACATGGATTATTTTTAACCTTTTTTATTCTCTTGTGCAGGCTTGACTGGAAGGCAGGCACTAGAAAAACTTGAACAAGGTTATAGGATGCCTAAACCATACAGCTGTCCCCAGGACTTATATAACATCATGATGGATTGTTGGAATGCAAACTCTGAGGATCGACCAACCTTCGAGACCTTACAGTGGAGACTTGAGGATTATTTTGATACAGAATCCTCATCTTATCTTGATGCAAACACATTTGCAAATGGATAGAATCTATAATCTGAAGGAAATCCATGAGATTTGATTCTTATGTTTTTAGTACAACTTAGTGACTCATAGTAATAAAGGACGGAAAATATTATTGAAGCACAATCCGAATCAGCATCATTTCAACTAATCACTACTATATGAAGAAATGATTCACGTGACGATAAAAGTTTTATGTGAAAACCAAGCAGTTCCATGTGACATAAGCACTCCACAGGCATACTTTAGGCACTCAGAGTGTTAAAGAAAATATATGGTGCCCTAAATAATCTCAACAGAGCTGGTCTCAGTACATAGAACATGCACTTAATTCTTATATTCCATTATTAATGAAACTCTTAACTTTTTATGTTTTTGCTAATTATTTATATTCAGCAGTACAAAGAATATCTGAATCTGAAATGATTTTTTAAACAATCTAAAGCTGGCCATATGCATTATTCAAATATTGGTTAAACCTGTCTATATATTAGGATACTCCAATTTTCTCTCAATGGCACATATGTAATTGCTGGAGGTGTGCAACGTAATATTGCATCTTTATGGTGGTGCTGAGATGAGCTGTTGGTTCAGCAAATTACATGCATTAGTTGCACTGGATTTTACTTATCATGGTTGTGCAAAGAGTTACACACTGAGAAATGAGATACTTGATAGTGCTTAGACACTGTGGTGCCAGTTAACCAGGGATTTGTAGTCTAAGGTATCTTCTGTTTAGCAGCCTCAAGTTACATTAAAAGATGGAGGCTATGCTGACTGGATTCTCAGTCTGCAGTCCCAAGGAGATCTACCAGACGGCATTTAGTGGGCTGGGCTAAAGGGAAACTCAAAATAGATCTGGCTTGGTAACAGGTAGAGGAATATCAGGTACAGAACTTGTATTGTAAGAATGGTTGAGAAGGTCAGGCTGGGGTTATAGGGCATGAGAAGAACCACAGTTCTCTCTAAAATATGTGGCCAGTTTTAAAGCCTGATTTTTAATATTCTTTATATTAATATATTCTGTGAGTTGTAGATTTTTCATAAATCTTCAGTTTGACGGCGTTTTTAATATGTACAACATTTCTTGTTTAGATTGTCAAATACAGAAATGCTGAATACAAAAAATGCTAAAATTTAGTTAAAGTTATCTTTTTCTGTTTCATTGTTGATTTGACCTTTACAGTTATACAGGATCAAACTCTACAACCTTGGAGTATTCCAGAAAGAAAAGCTTCAACTGAAAATTGATGGCACTCAAAGTTCAAAGGCTTTGCCAAAATGTTCTTATTAAATGAATCTTTGATGGATATTTGGCTATAAATGCTGATGTTAGCCTACTAAGGCTGCATCTGCCAGTTAAAAATTATTTTGTATATAAAAAGAATCATAAATGAATGTGCTTAATAAAACAAAATAAAAACTCCATATTAGAGCATTTGGCTATGTAGTTACTAATTGGGGGTAAAAAATTCTTCATGTTATCGACTTTATTATTAGCATGAGTGTTAGGGTAATATTATCACTGGATGCTACGTCTTTGAACTGTGCTTTCACTTGCCACAAATTCTAGGCATTTGAATTGTGTCCCCCCTCAGCCTGTCAACTGAGGCTGAGGAAAAAGGAAGTGCAGGGAGACAGAGCTGAGTAAATGCAAACTCTGCATCTGTAGCTAAACCTGGTGATGGGTGATGGATTAACACTAGAGATGAGCGAGCACTAAAATGCTCGGGTACTCGTTATTCGAGACGAACTTTTCCCGATGCTCGAGTGCTCGTCTCGAATAACGAGCCCCATTGAAGCCAATGGGAGACTCGAGCATTTTTCAAGGGGACCAAGGCTCTGCACAGGGAAGCTTGGCCAAACACCTGGGAACCTCAGAAAAGGATGGAAACACCACGGAAATGGACAGGAAACAGCAGGGGCAGCATGCATGGATGCCTCTGAGGCTGCTTAATCGCACCATTATGCCAAAATTATGGGCAACAGCATGGCCATGACTGAGTGACAGAATGAAGCTAGATAGCATCTAAAACATCCAATAATTGACCCTGACACTATAGGGGACTTCATGCAGAGGCAGCGGCAGCAACGGCAGGCTAGAGAGTGGCATGGCGACATACCCTAAATGGACTCAGGCTTCAAACCAATGGGTGGCAGAGAGGAACCAAAGGAGGTGAGCAAGAAGCGCTCAAATAATATCGGTACATGATAAAAGTTTGCCAGTATATTTTGTGGATTACACAGCAGGGTGGCGACAAAGTTAACATGGAAGCCATGAAAACAACCCAAAATTCTGCCTGACACAGCTCGTTTGATAAGGGGACCATGTATGGAGGCAGTGAACTAGTAGTAGATTAAAGGTGCTGCAGTTAAAACTATGTTAGTTGGATCTTGGCATGGAGCTGGCGCTCCGCTGCCAGGCGAGCTTTCGCCAATCCAAGCCCCTGTCTCTAGGCTACTCCCCAAACAGCACTTCTAAGAACCTTTTGTATAAGATCAAGTGTAATAGCGTTCTTATAAGTTTAGGATATGGCGGGTGAGGGGAATGGAAACAGATGCGCAAGAAGCGCTGAAATAATATTGGTAAATGATAAAAGTTTGCCAGTATATTTTGTGGATTACACAGCAGGGTGGCGACAAAGTTAACAAGTTTGTTGTGGAAGCCATGAAAACAACCCAAAATTCTGCCTGACACAGCTCGTTTGATAAGGGGACCATGTATGCCTACAGTTCATGCCAGTCGCTGCTCTGGCTGCCAGTCTCCTTTCGAATACAGTTTAAAATAATAACCCTCATCCATAAAGCTCTGTATAATGCTGCACCCCCCTACCTCTCCTCTCTTATCTCAGTCTATCGCCCAACCCGTGCTCTTAGATCCGCCAGTGATCTTAGATCAACCTCTACCCTAGTGCGGACCTCCCACTCGCGTCTCCAAGACTTCTCTAGAGCTGCACCAATTCTATGGAATGCTCTGCCCCGGACTATCAGACTAATACCTAACCTCCAAAGTTTCAAACGTGCTCTTAAAACCCATTTCTTTAGGCAAGCCTATAACACTCATTAACTGCATGAAGTTTTAACTCTTCTACTAACCCGTCCTGTGTCGTCCTCCCATCTGTTATCCAGCAACCAACAGGCACCAGACTTCTATGCAGTCCCATTCACCCCGGACCTGGTGACGGCTGAGTGGTTCAAGCGACAGCAATTCCATTTATTATATTTTGTTCTATTCCCTAAGAAGAATGGCTTGACCATTAAAAATTCTTTTACCTCGTGTTACCCCATCATCTTCATAAACCGTAAGCTCTGGCGAGCAGGGACCTCACTCCTGTTGTTCCATACAAATGTTGTGCTCTGTTACATTACATTTGTATTTGTTTCCTATGATTTGTAAAGCGCTACGGAATATGATGGCGCTATATAAATAAAGATTATTATTATTATTATGGAGGCAGTGAACTAGTAGTAGATTAAAGGTGCTGCACTTAAAACTATGTTAGTTGGATCTTGGGATGGAGCTGGCGCTCCGCTTCCAGACGAGCTTTCGCCAATCCAAGCCCCTGTCTCTAGGCTACTCCCCAAACAGCACTTCTAAGAACCTTTTGTATAAGATCAAGTGTAGTAGCGTTCTTATGAGTTTGGGATATGGCGAGAGAGGGGAATGTAAACAGATGCGCAAGAAGCGCTGAAATAATATTGGTAAATGATAAAAGTTTGCCAGTATATTTTGTGGATAACACAGCTGGGTGGCGACAAAGTTAACAACTTTGATGTGGAATCCATGAAAACAACCCAAATTTCTGCCTGACACACCTCATTTGATAAAGGGACGATGTATGGAGGCAGCTATATGGACGACTTTTGGAGGTAGCAATGGAGACAACGTGTGGAGGCTGCTATGGAGACAATTTAATTTGGATAGTGCCTGTATGTGGCAGTCCAAAAAAGTTTTCAAACCAGAGGAGCAGGTAGGTGGCCCTCCAGAAAAATGGAATAGATTGAGTGCCTGTATGTGGCAGTCCAAAAAAGTTTTTAAACCAGAGGAGCAGGTAGGTGGCCCTCCAGAAAAATGGAATAGATTGAGTGCCTGTATGTGGCAGTCCAAAAAAGTTTTCAAACCAGAGGAGCAGGTAGGTGGCCCTCCAGAAAAATGGAATAGATTGAGTGCCTGTATGTGGCAGTCCAAAAAAGTTTTCAAACCAGAGGAGCAGGTAGGTGGCCCTCCAGAAAAATGGAATAGATTGAGTGCCTGTATGTGGCAGTCCAAAAAAGTTTTCAAACCAGAGGAGCAGGTAGGTGGCCCTCCAGAAAAATGGAATAGATTGAGTGCCTGTATGTGGCAGTCCAAAAAAGTTTTCAAACCAGAGGAGCAGGTAGGTGGCCCTCCAGAAAAATGAAATAGATTGAGTGCCTGTATGTGGCAGTCCAAAAAAGTTTTCAAACCAGAGGAGCAGGTAGGTGGCCCTCCAGAAAAATGGAATAGATTGAGTGCCTGTATGTGGCACTCCCAAAAATTGTTTAAAACAGAGGACCAGTACTATAGCTAGAGCCAGTGGGCCCTGTCAAAAAATAGCCAGTTTCCTCTGCTTTACTGTACAAAGAGGAGGAGGAGGAGGAAAATGAGGAGGAGGAGGAGTGGATAAATTATTCAGGTTGAGCTTCCTTCACCTGGTGGAGATTGGAAATTATGAGAAATCCAGGCTTTATTCATCTTAATAAGCGTCAGCCTGTCAGCGCTGTCAGTCGACAGGCGTGTACGCTTATCGGTGATGATGCCACCAGCTGCACTGAAAACCCGCTCGGACAAGACGCTAGCGGCAGGGCAGGCAAGAACCTCCAAGGCGTACAGCGCCAGTTCGTGCCACATGTCCAGCTTTGAAACCCAGTAGTTGTAGGGAGCTGTGTGATCATTTAGGACGATGGTATGGTCAGCTACGTACTCCCTCACCATCTTTCTGTAAAGATCAGCCCTACTCTGCCGAGACTGGGGACAGGTGACAGTGTCTTGCTGGGGTGACATAAAGCTGGCAAAAGCCTTGTAAAGCGTACCCTTGCCAGTGCTGGACAAGCTGCCTGCTCGCCTACTCTCCCTCGCTACTTGTCCCGCAGAACTACGCACTCTGCCGCTAGCGCTGTCAGAAGGGAAATACTGTTTCAGCTTGTGCACCAGGGCCTGCTGGTATTCATGCATTCTCACACTCCTTTCCTCTCCAGGGATGAGAGTGGAAAGATTTTGCTTGTACCGTGGGTCCAGGAGAGTGAACACCCAGTAATCAGTGCTGGAATAAATTCTTTGAACGAGAGGGTCACGGGATAGGCAGCCTAGCATGAAATCTGCCATATGCGCCAGAGTACCAACGCGTAAGAATTCACTCCCCTCACTGGCCTGACTGTCCATTTCCTCCTCCTCCAACTCCTCCAACTCCTCTTCTTCTGCCCATACACGCTGAACAGTGAAGGACTCAACAATGGTCCCCTCTTGTGTCTCGCCAACATTCTCCTCCTCTTCCTCCTCATCCTCCTCCACCTCCTCCGATATGCGCTGAGAAACAGACCTAAGGGTGCTTTGGCTATCAACAAGGGAATCTTCTTCCCCCGTCTCTTGTGACGAGCGCAAAGCTTCCGACTTCATGCTGAGCAGAGAGTTTTTCAACAGGCCAAGCAGCGGGATGGTGAGGCTGATGATGGCGGCATCGCCACTGACCATCTGTGTTGACTCCTCAAAGTTACTCAGCACCTGACAGATATCAGACATCCACGTCCACTCCTCATTGTAGACTTGAGGAAGCTGACTGACCTGACTACCAGTTCTGGTGGAAGTTGACATCTGGCAGTCTACAATCGCTCGGCGCTGCTGGTAAACTCTGGATAACATGGTCAGTGTTGAATTCCACCTCGTGGGCACGTCGCACAACAGTCGGTGAGCGGGCAGTTGGAGGCGGCGCTGCGCTGCCCTGAGAGTGGCAGCATCTGTGCTGGACTTCCTGAAATGCGCACAGATGCGGCGCACCTTCGTGAGCAAATCAGACAGATTGGGGTATGTCTTGAGGAAACGCTGAACTATCAGATTTAACACATGGGCCAGGCATGGCACATGTGTCAGTCTGCCGAGTTGCAGAGCCGCCACCAGGTTACGGCCGTTGTCACACACAACCATGCCTGGCTTCAGGTTCAGCGGTGCCAGCCACAGATCAGTCTGCGCCGTGATGCCCTGTAATAGTTCTTGGGCGGTGTGCCTTTTATCGCCTAGGCTCAGCAGTTTGAGCACCGCCTGCTGTCGCTTAGCGACGGCACTGCTGCTGTGCCTAGAGCTACCGACTGATGGCGCCATGCCCACGGATGGTAGTTCGGAGGAGGAGGTGGAGGAGGGGTGGGAGGAGGAGGAGGCATAGTAGGCCTGAAACACCTGGACCGAGGTAGGCCCCGCAATCCTCGGCGTCGGCAGTATATGACCAGCCGCAGGGTCAGACTCGGTCCCAGACTCCACCAAGTTAACCCAATGTGCCGTCAGCGATATATAGTGGCCCTGCCCGGCAGCACTCGTCCACGTGTCCGTGGTCAGGTGGACCTTGTCAGAAACGGCGTTGGTCAGGGCACGGATGATGTTGTCTGACACGTGCTGGTGCAGGGCTGGGACGGCACATCGGGAAAAGTAGTGGCGGCTGGGGACTGAATACCGAGGGGCGGCCGCCGCCATGAGGTTTCGAAAGGCCTCGGTCTCTACTAGCTTATAGGGCAGCATCTCCAGGCTAAGCAATCTGGAGATGTGGACATTAAGGGCTTGGGCGTGCGGGTGGGTTGCACTATATTTGCGTTTCCGCTCCAGCGTCTGGGGTATGGAGAGCTGAACGCTGGTGGATGCTGTGGAGGCGACGATGGGGTTTTTGTGGCAGGGTCCTGGGCAGGGGGCTGACTATCAGCTGACACAGGGGAAGGAGCAGTGGTGTGCACGGCCGGAGGTGAACGGGCTTGTTGCCACTGAGTGGGGTGTTTAGCATTCATATGCCTGCGCATACTGGTGGTAGTTAAGCTATTAGTGGTGGAACCCCTGCTGATCCTGGTTTGGCAAATGTTGCACGCCACAGTCCGTCGGTCATCCGGTGTTTCCTTAAAGAACCTCCAGACTTCTGAAAATCTAGCCCTCGCCGCAGGAGCCCTCGCTACGGGAGCTTCACTAGTTGACACATTTGGCGCTGATGCACCAGGTCTGGCCCTGCCTCTCCGTCTGGCCCCACCACTGCCTCTTCCAACCTGTTCTGGTCGAGGACTCTCCTCCGTCTCAGAAGCACTGTGTTCACCCGGCCTATCAACCCAGCTTGGGTCTGTCACCTCATCATCCTCCGATCCCTCAGTCTGCTCCCCCCTCGGACTTCCTGCCCTGACAACAACTTCCCCACTGTCTGACAACCGTGTCTCCTCATCGTCGGACACCTCTTTACACACTTCTTCCACTACGTCAAGAAGGTCATCATCACCCACAGACTGCGACTGGTGGAAAACCTGGGCATCGGAAAATTGCTCAGCAGCAACCGGACAAGTGGTTTGTGACTGTGGGAAGGGTCCAGAAAACAGTTCCTCAGAGTATGCCGGTTCAAATGCCAAATTTTCCTGGGAGGGGGCAGACTGGGGGGGAGGAGGCTGAGGTGCAGGAGCTGGAGGAGTGCCGATTTTGGTGACATGGGTGGACTGCGTGGAAGACTGACTGGTGGACAAATTGCTCGAAGCATTGTCGGCAATCCACGACATCACCTGTTCGCCCGCAATCTGGCCTCAACAGTGCTCTACCACGAGTCCCAGTAACTTCAGACATGAACCTAGGGAGTGTAGCTCTGCGGCGTTCCCCTGCTCCCTCATAAGCAGGTGGTGTCTCACCCCGCCCAGGACCACGGCCTCTGACCCCTGCAGTAGTTGGACGCCCAAGTCCCCGCCCTCGTCCTCTACCCCTAGCCCTCGGGTTAAACATTTTGAAAATGAGAGTTATAACTTTAATTTTTTTTTAACTTTTTTTTGTGTTTTTTGGTTTTTTTTGTGTTTTTTAGTTTTTAAAACCAAACGATGCTATCCTATTGCTATGGCTATTTTCTAGCCAAGTATGAAAGCACACTGCTATGCCAGATGAGATGACGCTGAGTTATTAAAAAAATAAACGTAAAATAAAAAAGGAAATGGCAGACTGTGCCTAATTGAAATCCAACCCCTAATAAATTTTCCCACTTCGGTCTTTGCGATGGATATGTGAGTCACTAAGCGCAAAACACAGCGGTCGCAACTCTCACTACAAATTGCTCACAATTTGCTAGTAGATGCACTGCAGCAAGTACAGCCACCAGCAGATCAACCAGAAATCAAATATATATAACGCTACTGTAGGCGTAAGTAAGCCGTTTGGATTCTCCTATGGCTATTTTCTAGCCAAGTATGAAAGCACACTGCTATGCCAGATGAGATGACGCTGAGTTATTAAAAAAATAAACGTAAAATAAAAAAGGAAATGGCAGACTGTGCCTAATTGAAATCCAACCCCTAATAAATTTTCCCACTTCGGTCTTTGCGATGGATATGTGCGTCACTAAGCGCAAAACACAGCGGTCGCAACTCTCACTACAAATTGCTCACAATTTGCTAGTAGATGCACTGCCGCAAGGACAGCCACCAGCAGATCAACCAGAAATCAAATATATATAACGCTACTGTAGGCGTAAGTAAGCCGTTTGGATTCTCCTATGGCTATTTTCTAGCCAAGTATGAAAGCACACTGCTATGCCAGATGAGATGACGCTGAGTTATTAAAAAAATAAACGTAAAATAAAAAAGGAAATGGCAGACTGTGCCTAATTGAAATCCAACCCCTAATAAATTTTCCCACTTCGGTCTTTGCGATGGATATGTGCGTCACTAAGCGCAAAACACAGCGGTCGCAAGTCTCACTACAAATTGCTCACAATTTGCTAGTAGATGCACTGCAGCAAGGACAGCCACCAGCAGATCAACCAGAAATCAAATATATATAACGCTACTGTAGGCGTAAGTAAGCCGTTTGGATTCTCCTATGGCTATTTTCTAGCCAAGTATGAAAGCACACTGCTATGCCAGATGAGATGACGCTGAGTTATTAAAAAAATAAGCGTAAAATAAAAAAGGAAATGGCAGACTGTGCCTAATTGAAATCCAACCCCTAATAAATTTTCCCACTTCGGTCTTTGCGATGGATATGTGCGTCACTAAGCGCAAAACACAGCGGTCGCAACTCTCACTACAAATTGCTCACAATTTGCTAGTAGATGCACTGCAGCAAGGACAGCCACCAGCAGATCAACCAGAAATCAAATATATATAACGCTACTGTAGGCGTAAGTAAGCCGTTTGGATTCTCCTATGGCTATTTTCTAGCCAAGTTTGAAAGCACACTGCTATGCCAGATGAGATGACGCTGAGTTATTAAAAAAATAAACGTAAAATAAAAAAGGAAATGGCAGACTGTGCCTAATTGAAATCCAACCCCTAATAAATTTTCCCACTTCGGTCTTTGCGATGGATATGTGCGTCACTAAGCACAAAACACAGCGGTCGCAACTCTCACTACAAATTGCTCACAATTTGCTAGTAGATCCACTTCAGCAAGGACAGCCACCAGCAGATCAACCAGAAATCAAATATATATAACGCTACTGTAGGCGTAAGTAAGCCGTTTGGATTCTCCTATGGCTATTTTCTAGCCAAGTATGAAAGCACACTGCTATGCCAGATGAGATGACGCTGAGTTATTAAAAAAATAAACGTAAAATAAAAAAGGAAATGGCAGACTGTGCCTAATTGAAATCCAACCCCTAATAAATTTTCCCACTTCGGTCTTTGCGATGGATATGTGCGTCACTAAGCGCAAAACACAGCGGTCGCAAGTCTCACTACAAATTGCTCACAATTTGCTAGTAGATGCACTGCAGCAAGGACAGCCACCAGCAGATCAACCAGAAATCAAATATATATAACGCTACTGTAGGCGTAAGTAAGCCGTTTGGATTCTCCTATGGCTATTTTCTAGCCAAGTATGAAAGCACACTGATGAGATGACGCTGAGTTATGAAAAAATAAACGTAAAATAAAAAGTAAATGGCAGACTGTGCCTAATTGAAATCAAACCCCTAATAAATTTTCCCACTTTGGTGTTTGAGGTGGATATGTGTGTCACTAAGAGCTAAACACAACGGTAGCAAGTCCCCCTGCAAATTCCTCACAATATGGTACTAGCTGCACTACTAGTGCCAGCAAGCCCAGCCACAAGCAAACAAAAAAAAAAAAGTATAACGTTATTGTAGCCCTAAGAAGGGCTGTTGGGTTCTTGTTGAATCACTCCTGCCTAACACTATTCTAATAGAACACCCTAACACTTTCCCTGACCAGCAGCAGCTCTCTCCCTAGCGGCATCCAGACACAGAATGATCCGAGCAGCGCGGGCAGCGGCTAGTCTATCCCAGGGTCACCTGGGAGTACGCTAATGCTCGAACGAGCATCAAGCTCGGACGAGTATGTTCGCTCATCTCTAGTTTTAAGCTTTGGAGGGTGGGTATTAGTCTGGGAGTCCAGGGAAGGGCATTCCAGAGAATTGGAGCGACTCGGGAGAAGTCCTGGAGATGCGCATGAGTGCATGCTAAACATTTTTGTATGAAAAATCGATTTTACAGAACAAAAGATAAGGTATATATTACCTTAGAATGACATGTGCTCTGTGACTAGTCAAGTCACCCTCTGGACAGGGCTGAAGAGTAGTAGTTTACCCCCCACCCTCGGGAAACCGCTCCTCATTGTGTTATTTTCAAAAGACTAATCCCGTCCCTCACCCACCCTTCTCCTGTTATTTTAACGCCCCCTGACACGCCCCCCCCCAGCAGATGTCAGCCATCTATGTCCCGCCCGCTGTACGCAACATTACACTGCCGAGATGGAGTAGCTAAGAAGTTTGTGTAGCTCCCAACGCCTCACTGTTTATGTAGCTACTTTGAGTCAGCAGTGTAGTGTGGTGCTTGCGCAGAGGAATGTGGGGGCCGGCATTGCTTCATCTTCACATGTCCGTGTGCACATTACGAGAGATGCTGACCACGTAGGCGTGAGAATGCCTAACATGGTCAGTGAGACCGCGGGCAGGACATGGATGGGTGACGTCTGCTGGGGGGGGAGCCAGGGGGCCTTAAAATGATGGGAGAAGGGCGGTTGAGGGGCGGGATTAGTCTTTTGAAAATCTCACATGGAGGAGCGGTTTTCCGAGGGTGGGGGGATACCACTCCTCCTCAGCCCCGCCCAGGGGGCAACTTGACTAGTCACAGAGCACGTCATTTTAAGGTAATATATAACCTATCTTTTGTTCTGTAAAACCGATTTTTCATACAAAAAATGTTTAGCAGTGTATGTACAATGCTCTACGGGGATGGGGGGGGGGGATTGATGCTAAAAAGGGGCCTCCTGGTGACAGGTTCGCTTTAAGTTAAAAAAAAATATTTTTTGCATGGGGTCCCCTTATTTTTTTATATGCAGACGGATACAATAAAGCAGCAACAGCCTGGCACGGTTTATAGGTTTACAGTTTAAACTATAAATGATATATTATAGGGTAGCAGGGTAATTGTAAGGGGGCTAGTGGCTAACACTAGCCCATGGCCTTAGTAATGAGTGCCATTGACTAGGCCTCACCATTACTAAGATTGAGTAGAACAAACACAATTTAAAAAATATATATTTTTATGAAATAAAACTCGCCAAAACACTAAAACTAATGGAGTCCATTGTATACACGACCTGTTAAAGAAAAGTAATGTATCCCTAATTAATTTTAAATGCTAAGAGGCTTTTCTAATTTATGAATAGGATATGTAAACCCATTCAGGATTTATTATGCAATTTTTAATATTCAAAAACTTAGGTGGTTAAGAAACATTAGGAGATCTACCTGTCCTCCATATAATCTCTCCAATGATCCACAGCTATAGCTTTAGATCCACAGGCTGAACATGTTTGTGCTCAACCTATCTTAGGCTAGGTTTACATGATGTGTTCACTTTAGGCAAAACACATTAACACACCCATTTAGTTTTCTGAGTTGCATCATGTGTGTGGCATTGTTAGTCATAAGTATTCATGTGAAAAGCACATTTTGCTGTTTAAAAAATGCATTTGCATTTGGTAATGCATTTTACCCAATGTGTTTCAAAACACAATGCAAAAGCATCATCACATTGCAGCCTCAGAGAACCTGATTGTATCCACTATCCCTATGCCACTAATCCTAAACCACTAACCCAATCCCTCTAACCTTAATCCAGCCTGGTGGCTAGGGTTGCTTAAGGTTGGTGGTGGCTCCTTAGAGTGCAAAACTTGGTTGAGGCCCCACCAGAATGTAATGTGTTAGCCAGGACCCCCCTTAGTCATAAATCTATTAGGCAGGGTCTAATCTGTTAGGTAGCGCTCCCCTTAGTAATCTGTTAAACAGGTCCTTCTTAGTTAGTAATCCGTTACGCAGGACCCACCTCATAATTAGCCACAATGCAGGATAAAATAATAACAAAATATACTCCTCTTCCACGTCTTTTCAGCCATCCTTTGCATCTTCATGCCGGCAGTGAGGTGTAATACATAACTCTGCTGTGTGGCTTCGTTAAGATGCAGGAGTGCAGTGATGACAATGCCTCCTGCATCATTAAGAGGATGCACAGCAGAGGTATATATTATATCTCACTGGCAAAATATTGCTAATGATTTCATATCAAACCGAGATCGTTGTTTGAGCTTCACGCTAGGGTGTGGTGATGGTGCTCCATGAGCACCAATGATGAGCTAGTCCTGGCTGCTGCGCATGACTTCCAGACCATTTCTGGGAGTGCTGCACAATGGTGTTGATGTTAGCCACATGCTGCTGTTGATGGAGCCTCCTTAGGAGCAAAAGGGTGGAGGCCCTGAAGCTCGCACCCCAGGAGTCCTCCCGATAATCCAGGCCTTCTAGCCACTAACACTAGCCTACTAAACTTAAACCACTAATCTTAGCACTTTAACCTGAAAAGGACACTGTCAGTAGAATTTCACTAAAAACTTAATGACAAATTTCCATAGCACTTTATGTGTTATTCATGAGAGGCAGTGTGTCACTCAGCTCATGACAGCTTCTCCCTCATCCCCTCTCGATTTGTCGGATGTCACCCCCTGCTCTGATCTACTTTGCAGTGCTGATAGGACACAGAGAGACACACTGCCATGTATGACACACAACCCTTAGGACCTGCTGCTCTTTCTGGCAGGGTGCCATGTTAAGGAACTATGCATTTTTAGCTAAAAATAGTGTGGGCAAGAATTAGTATAGTGCTATAGGAACCTGTCATTAGGTTTATTAATAAAATCTGGTGACAGGTACCCATAAGTACGGCAAGTCAGAACGCCTCCCTGTGGGGTGGGAAGGGTGAGGCACGTTTACCCCTCCCTTTCTCCAGCCAAATGTATGCTTCCTGGGTCCCATCTGGGTATAGCATACGTGTGTGAAAGGGGCATTATGCAGCTGTGCTAACATAAATTCAGGAAGGGAGGGTGGGACTGTTATTGATCAAAAAATATAGTATTTGCTTAGCATTAAAGACATAATTCAGAAAGTTTAATTAATACTTTTGCAGTTGAAGTTGAACCTATGCTTATATACTGATTTAGGAATAGTGCAATGCTTATCGTCTAATATCGTTGTCACTGTAAACGTATTGTAGACTATCTCTAAAAGAATAGAAGTTTTATTGTATTTAGTGTATCTTTTGTACTATTCTATTAAGGTAAACTTATTCAGAGCACACAGATATTGCCTACAATTACTAATCTTTGTTTTGACTTCAATTCTAGATATCAATGTCATGTTGTAAAATAAGAGAACAGTTGTATAAAATGTGTTTTCAATTACAAGTGCAGCAGATTTGTATGACTAGGTTCATATCAGCCACTGTTTTCGGGTTCTGTTAAAAACCAACAAGCAAGCTGAACTGTTCAGTAAAATGCCATACTACATGGTGGACCATGTTATAGTTAATAGGGTACATCTGGCACTGTGTCCATCCTGCAATGGATTTTTAGCTTCTGAAATATTTACTCTTTTGTTCCAGTAATAAAATATAAAGATAAAAAAGTGGACAAATAGATAAATAAATAATACATCTTCATATCGTGTAGCGCTTTACACCTCAGGTGGTAGGTATACAAACAAAATAAGACATTATGGGGCAACAACATGGTCGAATTCAACAATAGGATTGACGGCCCTATGGAAGAAGAACGGGGACACAGGAGGCGACTGTGCTGTCAGGGGTGGAAACTGGATGGAGGGAGATCTTTTCTGCATACTACAGACTTCGCAAAGATAGTTGACTCTCACTCCAGACAGACATCTTAAAGATAGACACAGGGCAGTAGGAGTAGTCCGGGGTAAGTTAGCCTTCTAAACAAGCTGTGCTTCGACTCTAATTAACCCTTTAGTGATGCGGCCTGAAAGGGCTCTAGTGACTGGACATTTAGCGAATTTTGGTAACCAGCAGTTTAAACGTAACTTTTTTTTTTTTGCAGTGTTTTTTTTGGGTCACATGGAGCTAGTTAAAATGTTATAATAAAAGTTGAAACATTTTTTTAATGTATATTTGGGATTATAAGGAAAAAAAGGGTTTTTTTTGTCATTTATAGTACATATTTTTTTTTAATTTTCAAATTAACTCAAAATGGAGATTATTAATGAATTCCCAATTTTCTGTCAGGCATTTTGATATATAGTATGCATAGTCTCGGGAAAACTGGGCGAATATACACTACACTGCAATATGTTATTTGTAGTGTATAGGGGGATTTCTTTTTAATATAATAATAATTCTTTATTTATATAGTGCACACAAATTATGCAGCGCTGCACAAAGCATGTCACATTGGTCCCTGTCCCCATGGGGCTCACAATCTAAACAACCTACCAGTATATTGTGAGAGGAAACCGGAGTACCTGGAGGAAACCCACACAAACACGGAGAGAACATACAAACTCTTTCACAAATATTGACCTAGGTGGGACTAGAGCCCAGGTGTTAGGATAGGGTACACACAAGACAGGGGAAGGTGAGCCCTGAGCTTACCCCAACCTCTGTCCCTTCCTATAGCCCCCCCACGCTAAACCGTGGGGCGACTACTTGAAGACTCGGAATATACTGAGTAAGTGTGGATAAGGGCAAACACAAACAGACTGACAAACATAGAACATGAAAGAATAGTAAACAAGCCGGAGTCACAACTAGAGGGAACGTCAAAGGCAGAATCAGTAAGCAAGAGTCAAAGTCCAAAAACTAGCCGAGTTAACAACAATATAGATACAGATACTGAGCAATACAAACGAGCAGCAACCAGGGAGAAAGGGATTTTCAAACACTGGCACTGGGAACTAGTGAAGCTGCAATTTATGCAGCCAGAACTCCACCTCCAGAATCTGATAGGAGCTGGACAGTACCTGGGAATTAACCCCTCACGGTGCAGAATAACCAGGCACCCAGCAGAGGTTCAAAGTCCCAGCCCCTCCTAGACAGCGCGAGATCTTAGCAGCCGCTGCCCAGGACGAGAGGTGGAGTTTGCGCGGATACGCGCCGGGGTACGGAGAACGCTGCTGGCACCACCAGAAGAACCAGAAGTCCCAGCAATCTCCCTAGCGAACCTGACAGTACCCCCCCCCTGACGGGGGGCCTTCGGACCCCTAGATCTTAAAGATGGCTTCTGAGGGTTGGCCTGATGAAACAACCTGAGCAACCGTGGAGCATGAACATCTCTAGCCGGAACCCAAGACCTATCCTCAGGACCAAAACCCTTCCAATGGACCAGGTACTGCAGGGAGTTACCTACCCATCTGGAATTCACCACTTTTTCCACTTCAAATTCCAGATTCCCCTCCACAATAGATGGAGAAGGAGGGTCAGGAAGAGGCAACACAGGCTCCACATAGCGCTTAAGAAGACTTTTATGGAAGGTGTTATGAACCCGCCACCCCGCTGGAAGTGTAATCTTAAAGGAAACCGGGTTAACCATATGAGTGACAACAAACGGACCCACAAACCTGGGCGCAAACTTCAAAGAGGGGACCTTCAATTTAAGGTTTTTCGTGGATAACCACACTTTATCCCCCACCACAAACGTACCAGAGTTAGTGAGCCTTCTTTCAGTCTGTTGGACCATAGAATCTTGTGCCCTCCGAATACTCTCCCGAACTTGTGACCAGAGCGAGCGTAACTTGGATGCAATAGCTTCCGCTCGAGGAATGTTAGAGACAGGCACAGATGAAAAAGAGAAACGAGGATGAAAACCATAATTGCAGAAAAACGGAGATACCTGTGTGGACGAACTACAGTGGTTATTAATAGCAAATTCTGCCAACGGAAGGAATTTCACCCACTGGTCCTGACTGTCCGAGACAAAGAGTCGCAGATATTGAATCATCTCCTGATTCATTCTCTCGGACTGACCATTAGACTCAGGATGAAACGCAGAGGAGAACGACAGATTAACTTCCAGTCTAGAACAGAATGCTCGCCAAAATTTGGAAACAAATTGTACGCCCCTATCAGACACAATATCATCTGGTATACCATGGAGGCGTACAATATTCTGTATAAACAAATCAGCCAATTCTTCAGCTGAGGGTAACTTTTTTAATGGAACAAAGTGTCCCATCTTGGAGAAACGGTCCACTACCACCCAAATCACTGTATAGCCTTGAGATGCTGGCAGATCAGTGACAAAATCCATTGACACTTTAGACCATGGCCTGGTGGGAACTGGAAGCGGAAGAAGAGGCCCCTCAGGACGTCTCCTGGGAGTCTTTCCTCGCGCACAGACCTGACAGGCTTGGACAAATGTGTGCACATCTTTAGTCATGTGAGGCCACCAGTAACTTCTCTTTACGAGATCCAAGGTACTCCGCATACCCGGATGACCTGCCAATACTGAGCAATGCGTCTCCTCCAACACTCTCAAACGACAAGAAATAGGAACAAACAATTTGCCTTCCGGAAGGTCTTTGGGTGCAGATTTTTGTCCTGCTAAAATTTGAGAGGAGAGGTGGGAGGAGACAGCTGCCAACACAACACCTGGAGACAAAATATTACTGTCCGTAGTCGCTGGAAGCTCAGGAGTCCCAAAGCTACGGGACAAGGCATCAGCCTTCACATTTTTTGACCCAGGTCGGTAGGTGACCACAAAATTAAAGCGAGAGAAAAACAAGGCCCACCTAGCCTGACGTGAGTTCAAACGCTTAGCAGTATCCAAATATACTAAGTTCTTATGATCTGTGAGCACAGTTATCGGATGAAGAGCTCCCTCCAAAAAGTGTCGCCAGACTTCAAATGCCCACTTAATGGCAAGGAGCTCTCGATTACCAATATCATAATTCCTCTCACAAGAGGAAAACTTTCTAGAGAAATATGCACAGGGCCTCAGTCTGGTGAGAGTGGAGGACCCCTGAGACAAAACTGCACCTACTCCTACCTCGGAGGCATCAACTTCCACAACAAACGGTAGAGAGAGGTCAGGTTGAACCAAAACTGGGGCTGACGAGAATGCCGCTTTTAAAGTTTCAAACGCTGAGCAAGCGGCAGGGGACCAGTTGTTTGGATCAGCACCCTTACGGGTTAGATCCGTGAGGGGTTTGGCGATCACAGAAAAGTTCTTTATAAAGTTCCGATAATAGTTAGCGAAACCTAAAAATCGTTGAAGGGCCTTAAGATTTGTAGGCCGAACCCAGTCCGTGAGCGCCTGAACCTTACTCGGATCCATCTGTACATCAGAGGGAGTCACAACATAACCTAAGAAGGAAACCTTCTGGACGCAAAAAACACACTTTTCCAGCTTAGCGAAGAGGTGGTTTTTGCGCAACCTGGTAAGTACTTGGCGGAGATGTTGCTGGTGAGAAACCATATCAGGAGAAAAAATCAAAATATCGTCTAGATACACCACCATAAACACACCGATGTAATCATGAAAGATGGAGTTCATAAAACCTTGAAAAACCGCTGGGGCATTACTCAAACCAAAAGGCATAACCAGGTATTCAAAGTGCCCCAAAGGTGTATTAAATGCGGTTTTCCACTCATCCCCTTCTCGGACCCGAATCAGGTTATAAGCCCCTCTGAGATCTAATTTAGAGAAAACTTGGGCCCCAGAAACCTGATTTAAGAGATCCGGGATCAAGGGGAGGGGACCTGAGTTTTTTACCGTTATCTTATTTAATTCTCGATAATCAATACACGGCCGTAAACCACCATCTTTTTTCTCAACAAAAAAGAACCCGGCCCCAGTGGGCGACTCAGAGGGACGAATATGTCCGATTGCCAAACTCTCCTCAATATAGCTCTTTAGTGCCTCCCGTTCTGGCACCGACAAGTTATATATACGACCCTTAGGCAATCTAGCATCGGAAAGAAGGTCAATTTTACAATCAAACTCCCTGTGAGGAGGAAGGACTTGGGACAAGGGTTTAGAAAACACATCTGAGTAGTCAGAGAGAAAACCTGGAAGACTCTGATCTTCCGTCACTACTGTACATAGTGAAACTCTGGTCAGGTGTTCCTTACAGAGAGGACCCCAATGAACCAGCTCCAGAGTTTCCCAATTAATTACCGGATTATGGATCCGGAGCCAGGGTAGACCAAGAATGACATTTTCAGACAGGTTTTCCATAACTAGAAAAGAACACCATTCTTCATGCATAGCTCCCACCATAAGCTTCATCTGCGGGGTTCGGAATTTGATCAACCCTGCCTGTAGAGGGGTCAAATCCGCACCCGACATCTGGATAGGAGTGGACAATGGAATCAATGACATGCCAAACTGAGAGACAAAATTATAATCGATTAAATTAGTCGCAGCACCTGAATCCAAAAAGGCGCGACCAGTGCAGGAAACAGACTGAAACTTAACCGTACAAGGTAAATACATTCTAGCCACAATAGGGAGTACCTGAGCTCCTAAGCAGTCCCCCCGACTACTGCTTAGGAGCGGAAGTTTTCCTGCTGCTGCCTCTTGGAACAGGTGTTGATCTGATGATCAGGACTTCCACAGTAGAAACAAAGATGGCGTCTCACTCGACGTTGCTTCCGCTGTGCAGGAGAGATGCTATCCAGCTCCATGGATTCCAATTCTGGACTACCCGGAGACGGACTGGCCGCTGGCTGACAGTCCGAGGACACCCGAGGTGATCGCCTGGATCTTAGGCGACGATCAACTCGGATGACCAGAGTCATAGCATCATCTAATGTCTGAGGCTCGGCATAAGCTAAGACTAAGTCCTGTACTCGGTCTGACAGTCCGGACATAAATTGGTCTTTTAGGGCGCAGTCATTCCATTGCGAGTCAGTCACATACTGTCTGAACTGGGCACAATACTCTTCTGCTGTCCGTTTTCCCTGACACAGAGATCTAAGGTGGGAAACTGCAAGTGCTCGACGGTCAGGTTCGTCATAAATCTGGCCTAAAGCAGAAAAAAAAGCGTCAAGAGAAGAACGGGATGGAGAGTCAGGTGGGAGAGAAAAAGCCCAATTTTGCGGATCCCCACGCAACAGGGAAATTACCACGCCCACCCTTTGAATCTCTGTGCCCGATGAACGAGGGCGTAAAGAAAAGTAAAGTTTACAGCCCTCCCGAAATGAAAAAAAATGCTTACGGTCACCAAAAAACACGTCAGGGAGAGGAACCTTAGGTTCAGGTATGGGTGGCAGTGGATCCTGCGGTGATGTCTGCCGTGGAACCTGCATAGATTCCTGAATTTGGAGACGGGAAGCTAGATCCTGAACAAACTGAGTTAGGGTCTGGACCTGAGCGACCACAGCTGACAAAGGCTCCATGGAAGGAGAGAATGTAGCAGGTCGGATACAGGATGCAGACCTATGTTAGGCCAGTGTTTCTGTTAGGATAGGGTACACACAAGACAGGGGAAGGTGAGCCCTGAGCTTACCCCAACCTCTGTCCCTTCCTATAGCCCCCCCACGCTAAACCGTGGGGCGACTACTTGAAGACTCGGAATATACTGAGTAAGTGTGGATAAGGGCAAACACAAACAGACTGACAAACATAGAACATGAAAGAATAGTAAACAAGCCGGAGTCACAACTAGAGGGAACGTCAAAGGCAGAATCAGTAAGCAAGAGTCAAAGTCCAAAAACTAGCCGAGTTAACAACAATATAGATACAGATACTGAGCAATACAAACGAGCAGCAACCAGGGAGAAAGGGATTTTCAAACACTGGCACTGGGAACTAGTGAAGCTGCAATTTATGCAGCCAGAACTCCACCTCCAGAATCTGATAGGAGCTGGACAGTACCTGGGAATTAACCCCTCACGGTGCAGAATAACCAGGCACCCAGCAGAGGTTCAAAGTCCCAGCCCCTCCTAGACAGCGCGAGATCTTAGCAGCCGCTGCCCAGGACGAGAGGTGGAGTTTGCGCGGATACGCGCCGGGGTACGGAGAACGCTGCTGGCACCACCAGAAGAACCAGAAGTCCCAGCAATCTCCCTAGCGAACCTGACACCAGGACTCTAGCACTGCAAGACAATGAATATTTTTTTCCGTATGTGTGTTTTCACTTTATATGTCCCTCATGAGGTCATAAAAGACCCCTTGGGGCCATTTTCACTTTTTTTTCTAATTTTTATTTCAAATTTTACTTTATTATTTTTCTCTTACAAGTATTCCCCTGTAACTAGGGCATCTATAAGAGTCTCAGCGAAAATGACCACCTGTCACAGGTGCTGCTAATCAGAGCTGGACTGGGTCTAATTAGAACCAGCAGCTCTGATTAACTCTTTAGACCATGGCAGTCACGTGACTGCCGAGTCAACAGAGCCGGCGGCAGCGCCTTATCTCCCTTCTCCATAGGGTCTCCGGGTGTCACAGGGTCCTGCTCCGGAAGCTAGCGAGGGAGCAGTACAAAACTGAAGCAACATCTAAAGACATCTCTGCAGACTCCAGACGTGCGCCCGCTGACGTCTACAGTTAGCGGGCGGTCCGAAACACAATAAATAAAGCATAAATAAAGCATATGTAAATTATTGGATGTCCAAAACTACATGATATGGGAATCTAAAGGCATTGTAAATCTGAATACACGGTTCTTTGAGCACATGCAGATCTCCCATTCTTATCATATGGATACAATAGGATACTGGTTTCACTGGTTCTTTTTGTCTAATTTCCTTTCTATGCAACTGGCTGCTGTTTGCTTCATTAAAAAGTTTGCCTGCTAAAAACTGTGCTAAATGAGATGAGACGAGCAATGGTTTAAGGTGTTGGACTCAGTGGCTACCGTTTGTCCAAATGAGGCTCACAGAATGTCCCACTTGTCACAGATGCAGAGTGGAATCTGCTACTCCCTGACCTGTTTGCTGGGGCTGCTGAAAGTAGAGAACTTGACGGAACCAAATGCTGTAAGTATACATTGCTCACTATATCAGATTAGGAAAATCATTTGGGTTCATTGAATAAGACCTTGACCTTTCTCTATGCAAGAATATATACATAGGATGAACAGTATCAGATCAGAACATATAGATGATCACTTTATTGTATCACACAGTTTCTAACAATTTTGTAGGTTTCTCAGAGGTACTGGATCATGGGGTGGGAAGGGGAATGGGTGCTCTTTTGCAATGTTTATTTGTATTGTACATAGTACCTTTGGATATGCTTGAAGTTTACCTAAGAGTCTAGTTCAGTGGTGGCGAACCAATGGCACGGGTGCCAGAGGTGGCACTCGGAGCACTCTCTGTGGACAGAGCTGGATTATCATTGAAGCCCCTTCTCAGGGCCTGTGATTCATCCTGTTAAGGGGACCTTAGGGGGAAGCTACAATAATAATCCAAATTTCTCCATCTTTCTACTGTATTGGTGTCTTCAGGACGCCAATACGTTCAAATCTGTGACACAGCAGGGAGCAATAATTAATTAAACTGGCATTTGGCACTTCGTGAAAAATATGTGGCTTTCGGTTGTAGTTAGGGCACTCAGTCTCTAAAAGGTTCACCATCAATGGTCTAGTTGTTTACACTAATTGTAGCATTGTACATGTCTATAGTCAGTGTCGGACTGGGTTTCCTTAGGCCCACCAGAGAAAATCAATTTGGGGGCCCATCATTCATCATTCATTATCCCCCAGGAAATATACTCTAGCAGCCTCCAAATTATGATGTTTTCTGATGGACCTTTGGGGTTGAGTATTGGTTTGAGCCAGGGCCCACCAGAGGATCCTCTGGTACTTTGGTGGGCCAGTCCGACACTGTCTATAGTATGCTTTATCCTTACCAAAAAAAAATTTGTTTAAAAAAATTGGTCTTCACAGGAGATTTATTGACATAGAATATAAGATTGTGGATATCCTGCACAGTTTATTTCACAATCTATTAAGAAAGCTAAATTAAAGCCAAGACAAAAACCTTTATGCAATACAATCAGTACACAAAGATCATTTCCTCATAATCATATTATTTTTATTACCAACATTAGCCAACAATATGATGAAGTGAAGAACATTATAAAAAACATTTACCAGTGGGAAACTCTAAATTACAAAGGGTAGTTGACACAGTAATCAATACGTGGCTAAGAAAGCCACTACCAAAGAGTCGTAACTCTCAACTAGTCTCTTTTCTATCCATATTACAGCACCTTGGCTGCAATGTCTGGGGAGTCCTAAATACGGATATAATTGATGTTTTGCATATACGAGACTTAAATCAAGTGCAACATCCCCCACCGGGGCCTAGCCTTTCCTTGGTGGCTGTAGACAGTCGGGGTCAAGAATACCGTAGTGGCTGGCTGGTGCGGCCTGGGGCACGCTATGGTCACAGTGATTGGTATTGGTACCGGAGGATGGGCCTACAGCCTGGCAAGTTTACAGCAGGTGGTGTGTGCAAGAAATATGGAGGAAGAAGCTGATGCAATAGATTTCTCCTAGGGGAACCCCCTAAGGTGTATAGGAGTCCCTGGATGATGAAGGATGGGGAGCCTGTGATGGTGAAGCAGTCTGATCTAGGGATTACACAGAGGCACGTTGTGCAAATCAACTTACAGTTCTTTATTCAACTTCAAGCGGCAGCAACAGCCAAACAGTAGCAGCACATTCAACAGGCTGGAATGCTGGTGGAAGAAAGCTGGTCCGCAGGAAGGATTGCAAGCAGCTTGGTAAAAAACTTCAGGCTGGGCTGGAAAAGATGGAGCCTGGTACAGATGGTGACACAAATATAGATTGACACAAATATAGAGCAAGTCTTTGAAGATATCATTGATGAATTCTTGGAACACTGCTGGGGCATTGCAGAGTCCAGAGGGCATTACCAGATACTCAAAATGCCTGTCACAAGTATTGAAGGCTGTCTTCTACTCATCGTATTTACGGATGCGAATGAGGTTATATGCCCCCCACAGATCCAGCTTGGTGAAAACCTTGGCACCTTGTAGGCGAACAACACACAATTTCCTAAATGTCAAGGTCATTGTGTAGCCCTATGTGAATATATCCTAACACGAGTAAAAAATTTTTAAATATGTTGTCACGGGTGTGTCCTAGAAGACAGGACACGTGTGTCCTAGAAGACGGGAATACGCGCCCGCTTTGTAATATTTATCATGGTGCTGGCCAGCCGCCTGCCATGATAAATTCCAGCCTCTTCCTGTGTCCCCTGCTGGATCTTTGTGCCTCATAGCCTTACAGAAAGCTTGTTCCTGATGCACTGTGCGATTATCCTGATTTCCCGTTGTGATCTCAATTCTGTTCCTGACATTGCTCCTGTGCTGCCCATCCTGACCTTTCTGCTTCGTCCCCAACTCTGAACCTGTGCTGCCTGTCTCAACCTCTTGCCTGTCCCCGACCATGCTTCTGCCCCACGATTTTTTGCCTTGGCTGTCACCACGGACAAAGTCGCACCTGTGGAACGACCTGGTGGTACCACCTGGTGGTACCACGGTGGTGAAAACCAGATGCTTCTTAGACTCCAGTCCCAGGTGTCGGCTTATGTCATCATCTGCGGTGATCCAGAAGATCCACTACCACTGATCCTGAGAGTAAGATCCAGCCATGGATCCTGCCAAGCTTCAGCTAAGTGAAATGGCTGACCGTACGACCCTCGTGGCCCTTGCCGCACAAGGACAGCAACTTGCAATGAGGCAGCCTTGCTTGAAACTTTTAAAAAGGGACTGTCCGCTCAGATCAAATGACCTTGACATTTTGGAAATTGTGTGTTGTTCTCTAATTTTACCTCCAGTGTATATGCAATAAATACATCAGTACCTTCAGTAGTGTTCTATAGTCTTGTAGACCACATTTTACTGGAAATGTCCACAAAGAATTTAAGCCCTGATACAGAGTAAAAATATGTTTTTAAATATACTCAACAATTAACTGATATTGGTTGGAAAATTCAGAATATCCCGAATAAGCAAAGTATTTTAATAATGGTCACAATTTGTGGTGCTCAGCATAAAGACAATAAGTTATGTTGCATCATATTTCACTTTCCAATTAAAGGAGTATTCAATGGAGCAGAACAACTTACAAATTCATTACACAGATAGACTGCTCTTATTTGAGGCAGCAGCGTGGCCAAAATTTTAGATGCAAATTAACATATGAATCATACAGTGGGCTTAATGATGTTACTAGGATTATTTATCACCTGTGGAAGTGTAGGATATTAGAATTCTATTTATTAAACAAACTGCTTACAACCGTAACAAATATCCTATCAAATTCCAAATATAACTACGCAAAAACTTGTGATAAGAATTTGAATCGGTCTTGCTGCTATATTTGCGTAGCTTTGCACTCATTTAGTAGTAATTAGTTACTCTGTGTATCATGTCAGTACAGTCATTGGTCACTTTTGCAGTGACTCTCCAGGGTTACTCAATTAAAAATGCCTATGTAACCAGTATTGGGGTTTAAGCAGCAATGCAGATTGTAAGTAATAATCAACTAGATGACAGCTCAGGATTAGGAAGAAAGTGACTGCTCATTCCCAACTCTATACTGGTGGCAGTGGTCTAGCTATACAGAAGTAGGAAAACTTGACTCATAGTGGCCAACATTTATCAAAAATAGTTTTTTTTTATTTTATGTTTAATAAACATTTTGTATTAATTGTTTAAATATTTTTCTTTGTTGCCCCCCTCTATGGTTCTTGAACAAGCAATTATCTGCTTCTTCAGACTAATACACTGCCTTCTATAAACCCTATAAGACACTGAAAGGGTTAACAAACTTCTTAAAAGTGTTTTTTCGTATGTTGAGTGGTGAAGTTTCCATAATGGGGTAATTTTTTAGGCGGTCTTGCTATTATTTGGGCCTCTTACAGTCAATTGAAAGTTGAGCAGGTCCCTCTAAATACAAGGTTTGTCAATTTTCCAAAAAATTTGAAAAATTACACTCAAATTCTAAGCCCCATAACATTCTAGTAGAATGTGTGAATTCTTAAAAAAAACATCTGCGTCAAAAGTAGAGAATTTAGAACTTTAAAAATAGAGAATCTTTCAAAATTTTAGCCAAATTTCCGTTTTTTTCATAACTAAACACAAAAGATATAATCTAAATTTTAAACAAATTTTTCAAGAAAACACCCCGAACATCCCCTGGATATGTTAAAGTTTTTCAAAGCTATGACCATTTGCAGCGACACACAGCAAATACGGCTGTGTCCTTGAGGCCAAAATAGATACATCTCCCCCATTGTTATCAGTAGTTCCATAGAAACTGGGTAATATAGAAATCCTCTCTACTCAAAATACTTCTATGCCAGAGTGATGTCTGTCAGAATCAGTGGTTGTGGATCCTCTGTACCACCGTGGCGATGACGTAAGCCAACACCTGTGACCGGAGTCTAAGTGGTACCTGGTTTTTACCAGAGCCTGCCGCAAAGCAGGTTGGACTTGATGCAGCATGGTACCACCAGGTCGTTCCACCATCGCGGCCTTGTCTGCGGTGGCGGCTAAGGGGAAGTACAAAATCGTCAGGCAAACTCGTGGTCGCGGACAGGCAGGAGGTCGAGACAGGCAGCACAGGATCAGAGTTGTGGACGTAGCAATAGGTCAAGGCAGGCAGAGGATGAGCTTATTAAGGAATGGAACCGGGGTCACAACAGGAAATTACATTATCAGCACAGGCTATGAGACAAAGCTTTCTCTAAGGCACAAGGCACGAAGATCCGGCAGGGTGTGCAGGGAGAGTGTCCTCCCCCTGTGGACATGCTGCCTCCCTCCCCCTGTGGACACACTACCCCCCCTGCCCCTGCGGACACACTGACCCCCCCTCCCCATGTGGACTCACTGACCCCCCCCTGCGGACACACTGACCCCCCTCCCCCTGCGGACACACTGACCCCCCCCCCTGCGGATACACTGACCCCCCTCCCCCTGCGGACACACTGACCCCCCCCCCCCTCTGGGAAGAAACCCTCACCTTTCCTGGTTCCCCCGGGGCAGCGCCTATAGCTTGCTTCTTTCTTCGGCCTGGGCCTCCCGTACGCGCTGGCCATGAAGCTGGCGCACATGATCTGATGACGTCATCATGTGCACTGGCTTACATTAGTAGTTGCTTCTCTTTAACCCCTTCCCGACATTTGACGTAATAGTACTGCATGGCGGGAGGTGCGTTCCCGCAAAATGCAGTACTATTATGTCAAGCTTCTGGTGCCGGCTCCTGAATGGAGCCGGCGCCAGAAGCTGCGGGTGTCGGCCATATATTATAGCTGACACCCGCTCCTAACACCCGCGATCGGAGATTTCTCCGATCGCGGGTGTTAACCCCTAAGGCATTTAAAAAGCGTTTCAAGTCAATCGAACCCCCCCGTGGCGCTTACCGGGGGGGTCCGCAGCTCCGATCGCAGCCCCCGGACTGCCGGTGCCTGGGGCTGCGCGATCTTCCTCCCGGTGCCAGGTCCGTGCCTCCTGGCAGGACCCGGCTGTATGACACTGGGCATGCGCACTGTGTAACCTGTAAAAGAGCTTGAACAAGTGATCAGAAGATCACTTGTTCAAGCTAAAATGTCAGTTACTGTAAAAAAAAGTTAAAACAATAAAGTTTTTTTTTAATAAAATAAATAATAAAAGAAAGTGAAAGTCCCCACAAACAACACATTTCCCTGTACACAAGTAATAAAGTATAAAAAACACTAAATCACAAAAAAAAACCCCACTTATTTGGTATCTCTGCGTCCATAACAATCTGTACAATAAATACTAATCATAATTGGACCCGCTCAGCGAACGTGGTAGAAATAAAAACAAAAAAACTTGCCAAAAATTAAAACTTTTTATCAAATTGCTTTACAAAAAATGTTCTAAAAAGTGATCCGAAAAAGTTACAAGCACCAAAATGATACCACTGAAAAGAACAACTTTTCACGCAAAAAATAAGCTCACAACCAGCTCCGTCAATCAAAAAATACTATAGTTGTGCTGCTATAAAAATGGCAATACTAAAACAAATGCAATTTTTACAGTGCATCTTGTCTCGCAAAAAATAAGCCCTTATTTGTCTAAATTGCTTAAAAAATAAAGATTGTATAGCCCATTCCCAACGCTCGTTGTTATAGAACGGTGCGGCGGGTAGTGACTTGCCAACACTGTTCAGACACAGTGATCGGGGCAAGATGGCGGCTGTTCCTGACAGCCATCCATCCTAGTTTCATAGTTTCTACGGTTGAAAAAAGACACTTGTCCATCAAGTTCAACCAAGGAAGGGAAGGGATTGGATGATGAAGGGATTTAGGGGAAACAATTCTATATAACATAACCATCAATGTTATTTAGGTGTAAAAAGGCATCTAGACCCTTCTTGAAGCTATCCGCTGTCCCTGCTGTGACCAGCGCCTGAGGCAGGCTATTCCACAGATTGACCGTTCTCATAGTAAAAAGCCCTGTCGCCTCCGGTGATTAAACCTTGTTTTCTCCAAACGGAGACAGTGCCCCCTCGTCTTTTGATTTGATCTAATCTGAAACAACTTACCACCATATTTTTTGTATGGACCATTCATATATTTAAATAAATTAATCATGTCCCCTCGTAGTCGTCTCTTTTCCAGACTAAATAAATCTAGTTGTTTTAATCTTTCCTCATAACTGAGACCCTCCATACCCCTTATCATTTTTGTGGCTCTACGTTGAACAATGGACCAGAATGGTTCCGTCCCCCCCACACCCCCAGTTCATGATCGCTGCTATTGGCTCATCAATTCAGACCAGCCAATAGAAGCGAATTTACTTATGACGTTAGTAATACCGATCACGTCTGTAGACACGGTGATCGGGGTAGGGTGGCGGCTGTTCCTGACTGCCACCAATTTTGCCTTGTGGTCCAGAAGGGTTTTGCTGCCCCCCTCTGTCCATGTTTGCCGCTATTTGCTGGTCGATTTGGTCCAGCCAAAAGCAGCAATATTCGTCACAATGGGCATCGCTAGGGTGAATAAGAGCAACACTTGGCGATAATTTCCCTACGGAAAACGAAGATATGGTACAAAAGCGCTGGTCGTGCACATTGTACAGATTATGCTGTACAACTCTTACGTGCTGTTCCAATGTGCACGTCCTGCCGTATCATTTCTCAGTTTTCAAGAGGAAGGTATTAGGAAACTAATATTGGGACAAGAAGGACGGGGTCCCAGTACCTCTGGTTTAGATGTTCCTGTGTTTTGCCAGGACAGCATTTTCCCGGTGAATTCTGCTGCTTCTAAAGGTATGACTCAATAAAGAGTCTGTTCCAAAAGAGGAGTTAGGATGGACACGACATACTACTAAGAGACCTGCGACAACTCCAAGTGTGACAAAAGTTTAGTTGGTCCCCTGGTATATTCTACCTCCTTATACGCAACACATTCACAATTCACGCCCAAGCTGTTGTGAATTCATTTAGGTAAAATTAATAATTGTAACAACTGTTAGGTTACGTTGCTCCCTATAACCCTCCATTATTTCATAAGGGGCACCACATAATGGGCACTGAACTTTCCAGAAATAATTGCAATTACCATCTTGGACTCCATTGCACATCATATTTGGAAACCACCTGTATGTTCAAAATGCTAATTTCACCACGTGTATTACCCTACACCAAATATTACACCTTGCTAAATTCCCAAAGGGGTGTACATTCAACAATTAGGGTCACTTTTCGGGTTTTCCTCTGTTTTGGTACCACTACAGCTTTCCAAATGTATCCTGACACATGTGAAGGATTTCGGTCAAATTTGGCCACTAAAAGACAAACATCCCTCTTTTCCTCTACTGTGCGCCCATAAAGTATTTTATATGCACATGTGGGGTACTTCTACACTCGGAAGAAATAGTTTTACACCTTTTTCGGGGTTATTTAATATATTATCCCTTGTGGCTTACAAAAATGAGGGGTAAAGTGACATTCATAGGAAAATTTTCACCTTTTTAATGTTTAGTGCCTAATTGGATCATTCACCTGTAGGGGCAAATACATATATTACACATTGCAAAATTCTCTAAGGGGTGTGCGTTCAAAAATTAGGGTCACTTTTCGGATTCTTATTTGTTTTATACCACTAGGGTTCTCCAAATGCATGTCAAACATTTCTGTCAAATTTGGCTTCTAAAAGGCAAACATCCCCCTTCCCTTTTACTGTGCGCCCATACAACATTTTATATACACATGTGGGGTACTTCTACACTCTAGAGAAATAGGTTTACACATTTTGGGGGGTTATTACATATTTTTATCCCTTGTGGCTATAAAAAAATAGGGGTACAATGACCTTTATGAGAAAATGTTCACCTTTTTCCTATTTAAGTCCTAATGAAATCAAACAACATTAAATAGGGAAAAATATGTTTGCTGTGATTATCTTGGGTCCCTCGGTCCCTCTGCCTAAATTCTAGTGTCATTTAAATCTGAACATTTATAGAGGCCTGTAATTTCCAAAATGTAAAAATTAGATATATGGGATACACAAACACACATACATACACATATACTGTGTATATATGTATACTGTATATATATACAACATACTGTTTTAGTCGCTGTTTGGAACATGAAAAGCCAGTATACTTTGTATATTTATTTCTAAAACAAGAGAACAATTCATCAACACCCAGGGTCCAATATCTCCACACATGATTTATTCAGCAGACTATGCTTGTTTCATACATTCAAGTTTTATCACCCAGGCTTATTGTGCCCAAATTATTAATCATTCAGCTTTTTTGCATTTTACAATATTTTATGATAAATTGCAAAAAAAATTATGTCTTACAGCCTGTTTACTATAAGTAAGAATATATAATTTGAGTAGACTAAATGAATAACCTAATCAAAGTAGAACAGGATCACCAGTCACCAATTTCCAACCGCTATGGAATATATTTCTTTATAGAGTGTCTCATTACGTGATGGACCTTATTTATGACGTGTCCAGTGCTTACAATGGTCACAGATAGCTTTCTTGTACTAGACCCAAGAAATAATTTTCCTATAATATCCCTGTAAGCTTTGCTTTTAAGTCAGTTATTTATGTGGAGATCACTTCACCAGTATCAGTCGTCAATAACTATATGAATGTTGTGAGGATGGCTAAATAAACGAGCATTGTCCAGGGCAGTAATTTTAAAGGGTTTATACCAACTTTGAGCTGTGTTCTCTATCTACAGAATAAGGGAGATAAAACACATTGATGGTGTTCCAACAGATCATCTCAGCAGAAAATGGAGTTGTAGGTTTCGCAAAGTTTTGGTCTAAGCAACATGTTTTTGCCTAAAATGTAATTTGTCATTTTCATAGGACAATGTTAATAAACTCTTTAAAACTTGTTGAAATGTTCATAATACCACTTGATAGATACTTTGAGGGGTATAGTTTTCAAAATAGGATAATTTATCTTGACTCCTGAAAACGATTGCTGCAAGTGGAGCCCAAGCATAGCTCAATGGCCCTCTTTTCCTTCTGTGCCTCATCATGTGCCCAATAGCAGATTATATAAACATATGAGTTGTTTCTGTACCCACAAGGGGTTGTTGTCTTTCCAGGCAACGATCAGTGCAACATGGGTAAGCTCTTTGTTCTACTTTTGATCCCTACTTTCTATTGTATTCTATTAATATCTGTTAATGCTTCCCATCAGTACTATATATGTGGTAATGGCCACTGATGCCCTAATTTACATTCACAGTTTTGTAAACACATTTATACTATCCTGATCCGTTGTCTGGCATGCAACATTGTCTTGTGTCCCCTCTGTGGTGGGACCATTTTTTAACCAGTATTTGTCATTTTTCCATAATAAAGTAAACATTTTTGTGCTATTACCTGTTTTGTGTCAATTTGTGCTATTTTGTTGGATTATTTCCTCCTTCATTTGAAAGGGGGTGATACTATTAAGACAATTTTCAAAGTCCCAACGATTTTAAAGGGACCCTAAACTAACTGATTCTAACATTCTCTTGAAAATTGTAAACATTTTTTACACCTTTGCGACCCAAGATGAACTATATGTAGCTTGTGCTGTGAAGGGTGTATGGAGAGAGCTCACGAGCTGAGCTCTCTCCATACACAGCGGGTGTCGGGTGTATAATACGGCTGACGCCTGCCTGTTACTGCTGCAGTCTTGGATGGCCGATGTGACATCATCGGAGGGTGGCGATCAGTTGCCATGGCAGCCTATAGTCTCATTGAGACTTGTAGGCTTGTCATGTGCAATGATCTCTAATAGCCAGCAGATGGCAGGCTATTAGAAATCATCAGTATTATTGATATATATTGCAATACAGTAGTATTGCAGTATATAGTATTAGCAATTGGACCCTGCAAGGTTAAATTACCCTGGAGGGTCTGAAATAATAATAAAAAAATGAAAAAATAAAAATAAAAAAATTGTAAGAAAAGTAAAAGTTTAAATCACCCCCTTTCCCTAGATCACATATAAAAACAAATAAATAGCAAGAATCATAAACATGTTTGGTATCATGGCGTCCCAAAATGTCAGATCTATCAAAATATAATAGCAATTCTTCCTGGCATTTAACCCTGTAACGGAAAAAAGCACCCAAAGTTGGAAGTGCCACTTTTTTGCTATTTTGAAAAATATAAAAAATTCTATAAAAAGTGATCAAAAGGCTGTACAGTCCTCAAAATGATATCATTAAAAATGCCATCAAAAGTCACAAAAAAATGACATTACCCACAGCTCCGTACACTGAAATATGAAAAAGCTATTGGTGCCAGAACATGGCAAAATGAAGATTTTTTTTTTGTACAGGAGGTTTTAATTTTTATAAATGTATGAAAACATTACAAAACCTATACAAATGTGGTATCCTGGCGATCGTACCGACCCAAAGAATAAAGTACACATGTTTCCTTTTTTAAATAAATTAACACAAAACATCGACCAAAATGTAGCCCTAACCCGAAGTACAAAAAGGCACAAAACATTTTGTAAAACCACAGGGGTAAGTTACAGTGTTCTCAAGTTCTTACCACTTTTTTGAAATGCCAGTTTTGAAATTTAGGGATTGTACACTGGGGCATAAATGAGCTTGGTCACTATGGGGTTGGTGTGACTTCCAGCACGCTGGAAGTACTGGAAGTTCCAGGTAAACTAGCATTCGATAATCACTGACTAGAATATTAATGAAAGGAATAATCTACTGTAGTTATTGTTTACATGCTGCAGCATTATCTAGCAATGAATAATTACACTGAAGTACTATAACTCCCAGCATAACCTAAAATGGATGATATAACCTAGTTATGTACAATGACACACTGGTACACTTATGTACAAAAAGTCCTGTAGGTGGCTGTAGGTCTCAGCTATCCAATAACTCCAAGACTTCTCACAAGGTGGAATGTGTTCCGCTTATATAGTCGGTCAGAAACGTATTATTGTATTAGCATCACTGACCACAGGTTCTGCAAGTGACTGCCAATCTTTCCCCTTCAACTTGTCGCCACAGCTCCCTGCTCTTTTACTGACAATGTATAGACAGAGAAGGAGAAACTCTGCAGGGGGTAAATGATGGTGGTGGCACTGGCCTGCTCAGGTCTAAGGGATTGCAAGCTTTGTCACCTCCCTGAGAGAGTTACTATAAGTTTACCTTTGGGGGTTGATTGGAACAGAGCCCCAGGATGTTGCTCAAATTGCCTATATACAGGTAAAGTACAATATTTTGTTGTCTATCTTTCTGTAAGGTTTTAAACTGAATTTAATGCAAGACATTAACACAATCTTTATAGAATCATGAGTTAAATCTACTGTTACATAGCAATGAGAAAATATGTGCTGTAATGGTGATGCTGTAGTGCATCTATTACCACTTGATGGAGCTAGTTAGCCTTAGCTCTCCATACTTAAATCATAATGCATATTACATTCAGCACAGACGATATTTAAAAAGAATACCGCTTGTCAATTTCAATAATGGTTTACAAAATAGCAATTTAATTTTTCTAAATTACACATGATTATTACACTTATTGTACACTCACTGCAGAAAACATGGAGGTAACAGGTACTATTACCTCAGGACAAAATGAAAACAAAAACAAAATGAAAACAGAAACTATGCTCACATTTACAATCCATTTTATCCTATTACAGTAAAGTAGAAGAAAAATAGGAATTTTACGTACTTACAGAAGCCACTGATTTCATAAAACTATGGTATCAATACATACTTCCATCTATTTTTTCAATCATTATAAAACTGATAAGAAAACTTTGTTAATTCCACAGTAAATATTTGTATATGAGTCTAAGACCCCTATTTCAAGAGTCATTTCTCATTGATAACATACTAAAATGTGTTTGAATGCAAACATTTTCAATTAACTAATCAAATATATAACATAAAAAAATAATAAAGTATTAAAAAGTGTACTATTCAACTGCTCATAGTCAATGTGATCATCTATCATAGTTTTTTTTAGGTCAAAAAATATTTTTGCAGTGGATCTAAAAAAGAAAAAAGTGGTCATACAGGTGACCATACACAACATATTAATACATTTGTATTCAAAATCAAAATGGTGGAAAATATGATGGACATGGCTAAGATAGTGGTTTACATAGATACAGTACATACATCGGTATTACATAAAACAATTACATAAATAAATACATACATTGTATGAAAAAGATACTATAAATTGTTTACAATTAAAACAGAAAATGATTAGTTAAAATGGAAACGAATTTATTCAAAAACATGATGGAATAAATTAATATATCTGGATATAAATAAATAAAATACCCAAGGATAGTGTTCCTGGGTGTTAGTTTTATTAAGCAGTTAACAGATAGGTGCTTAGAGGTAATGTTTATAAACACAATTTATGAATGAATAACATGGCATACTACAAGAGGGCTACAGATGCTGAGAGGAGACAAAATGTCTTCCTCGGGCAGGCCTTAAAGGACATCTAGATGCCCTTTAGATGCCATTTAAGTACATGAATGTGATTCATGTAATTAGAACCAATTGGGTCTAGGTAAGTACTAAAAATAAGGGGAAGGTGCAAAGAGGTAATGCTCAAGGATGTCATATTATTGACGATGGGGAACATTCACGGATAAAGATGTTCTCAATGGGAGCCAAGTATGATAGAAGGAGAAGGAGAGAACTGCAGATCAATACAGGCTATTGCTTATAATGAAATATAATGATTAACATTCTGTATAAGGAAAGTATATAGATGCCAGATACCATTCATAATATCAGTTAGAGTTATGCAATTACAGAGATGTGTATGATGGGTAACTTAATTGTTCTTATTTAAAATGAAATTGAATAGAGTTTGCCATTTTTCTCTTTGCTGAATCCTGAGAAGTTCACTTCTACACTAGAAATGTAGCTTGGGGCTCAGTACTCCCATCTACTCCTTAACCAACAGCAAATAACCGGCTCACAATAACTGAAGGAAATAAATGTAGCTCTAACAGAGATGTGAAATGAGCCTTAGAATACACCTAAGAGTCTATGTGACGTCTACAACACCCAGACACCTTGTGTCTCTACCTCCTTTATCTCCTGTTTTCCCCCTTATTGGATTGGGGTCCAATGACATCTACATGATTTACTACTTGGAGCTAGGACGAAGATCCTCTAAAATTGTGAGTTTCCCTCAAAGTTCAGTATAGTGGAGATGGTAGATTAGTGCACATGTAGAACATCTAATTGATGTATAATAGCTAATTGTGACCTCAAGTAGAGACAAAACAACATTGTGTCATGCAGACACAACATACAAGCATTGCTAATAACAATATCTGGTTATCTCATTAATAAATTAGATGATCTAATGTCCCATTTAGTATTGATAATCATTATACAGTTCTTTCATATCTCTGACCCTGTACATATAAAGTCTCTGGGGTAGCTGTTTGCAATGTTCTGCAATTTGGACTTTTCAGCAAAAGCAGCATATTATCTATTATAATTGCCCTTCATATCTATCTAGCCGTCACAGAGGTTAATGACTTAATAAATTATTAAAATTGTTTCCATTTCCATGCCATCTTTCCGACCCTCTTAAATGTTATCTCAGTTGATTTTACAACAAATATTCTACTAAGATCAAGTTGGTATTTCTATCTATCTTTCTTTCTACATATTCATCTAATCAATCTAGTTGCTGTTTTGCGTAACCTTGTAAATCAGGAAGGTCCTGAATGCAAACCAAGAAGTAATGAGGCTGTTAGGTTTTGCGTCAATGTTAAAAAATTTTCACACTGTACATCAAGATGACTTAAATATACAGTTTAGGAGCTGATGGGAAATATATTACTTTTAATAGAAAGTTATGACTAATTAATGGCAGTAGATTATATTTAATAATTTTGCTAACTGGAATAATTTAAAGGGGCAAATGTTCAAGTTAAATATAACTATAAAATAGATGAATCTAGGGCATTGGTTTTACAAAGCTAAATACTAGAGATGAGCGAACATGCTCGTCCGAGCTTGATGCTCGGTCGAGCATTAGGGTACTCGAAACTGCTCGTTACTCGGACGAATACTTCGCCCGCTCGAAAAAATGGCAGCTCCCGCCGTTTTGCTTTTTGGCGGCCAGAAACAGAGCCAATCACAAGCCAGGAGACTCTGCACTCCACCCAGCATGACGTGGTACCCTTACACGTCGATAGCAGTGGTTGGCTGGCCAGATCAGGTGACCCTGGGATAGACTAGCCGCTGGCCGCGCTGCTCGGATCATTCTGTCTCTGGATGCCGCTAGGGAGAGAGCTGCTGCTGGTCAGGGAAAGCGTTAGGGTGTTCTATTAGCTTACTGTTAGGCAGGAGTGATTCTCAAAGAACCCAACAGCCCTTCTTAGGGCTACAATAACGTTCTACTTTTTTTATTTTAATTTGCATCTTTTACCATTTTGTGAGGAATTAGCAGGGGGACTTGCTACCGTTGTGTTTAGCTCTTAGTGGCACACATATCCATAGCAAAGACCGAAGTGGGAAAATTCAGTAGGGGTTGGATTTCTATTAGGCAATAACTCAGTGTCATCTCATCTGGCATAGTAGTGTGCTTCCTTTGATACTTGGCTAGAAAATAGCCATAGGAGAATACAAACAGCTTCTTGAAGCCTACAGTAGCGTTCTATATATTTGATTTCTGGTTGATCTGCTGGTGGCTTTAGTTTCTGCAGTGCATGTACTTGCCAATTCTGAGCAATTTGTAGTGAGACTTGCGACCGCTGTGTTCTGCGCTTAGTGGCGCACATATCCATAGCAAAGGCTGAAGTGGGAAAATTCAGTAGGGGTTGGATTTCTATTAGGCACTAACTCAGTGTCATCTCATCTGGCATAGTAGTGTGCTTCCTTTGATACTTGGCTAGAAAATAGCCATAGGAGAATACAAACAGCTTCTTGAAGCCTACAGTAGCGTTCTATATATTTGATTTCTGGTTGATCTGCTGGTGGCTTTAGTTTCTGCAGTGCATGTACTTGCCAATTCTGAGCAATTTGTAGTGAGACTTGCGACCGCTGTGTTCTGCGCTTAGTGGCGCACATATCCATAGCAAAGGCTGAAGTGGCAAAATTCAGTAGGGGTTGGATTTCTATTAGGCAATAACTCAGTGTCATCTCATCTGGCATAGTAGTGTGCTTCCTTTGATACTTGGCTAGAAAATAGCCATAGGAGAATACAAACAGCTTCTTGAAGCCTACAGTAGCGTTCTATATATTTGATTTCTGGTTGATCTGCTGGTGGCTTTAGTTTCTGCAGTGCATGTACTTGCCAATTCTGAGCAATTTGTAGTGAGACTTGCGACCGCTGTGTTCTGCGCTTAGTGGCGCACATATCCATAGCAAAGGCTGAAGTGGGAAAATTCAGTAGGGGTTGGATTTCTATTAGGCACTAACTCAGTGTCATCTCATCTGGCATAGTAGTGTGCTTCCTTTGATACTTGGCTAGAAAATAGCCATAGGAGAATACAAACAGCTTCTTGAAGCCTACAGTAGCGTTCTATATATTTGATTTCTGGTTGATCTGCTGGTGGCTTTAGTTTCTGCAGTGCATGTACTTGCCAATTCTGAGCAATTTGTAGTGAGACTTGCGACCGCTGTGTTCTGCGCTTAGTGGCGCACATATCCATAGCAAAGGCTGAAGTGGCAAAATTCAGTAGGGGTTGGATTTCTATTAGGCAATAACTCAGTGTCATCTCATCTGGCATAGTAGTGTGCTTCCTTTGATACTTGGCTAGAAAATAGCCATAGGAGAATACAAACAGCTTCTTGAAGCCTACAGTAGCGTTCTATATATTTGATTTCTGGTTGATCTGCTGGTGGCTTTAGTTTCTGCAGTGCATGTACTTGCCAATTCTGAGCAATTTGTAGTGAGACTTGCGACCGCTGTGTTCTGCGCTTAGTGGCGCACATATCCATAGCAAAGGCTGAAGTGGGAAAATTCAGTAGGGGTTGGATTTCTATTAGGCACTAACTCAGTGTCATCTCATCTGGCATAGTAGTGTGCTTCCTTTGATACTTGGCTAGAAAATAGCCATAGGAGAATACAAACAGCTTCTTGAAGCCTACAGTAGCGTTCTATATATTTGATTTCTGGTTGATCTGCTGGTGGCTTTAGTTTCTGCAGTGCATGTACTTGCCAATTCTGAGCAATTTGTAGTGAGACTTGCGACCGCTGTGTTCTGCGCTTAGTGGCGCACATATCCATAGCAAAGGCTGAAGTGGGAAAATTCAGTAGGGGTTGGATTTCTATTAGGCACTAACTCAGTGTCATCTCATCTGGCATAGTAGTGTGCTTCCTTTGATACTTGGCTAGAAAATAGCCATAGGAGAATACAAATAGCTTCTTGAAGCCTACAGTAGCGTTCTATATATTTGATTTCTGGTTGATCTGCTGGTGGCTGTAGTTTCTGCAGTGCATGTACTTGCCAATTCTGAGCAATTTGTAGTGAGACTTGCGACCGCTGTGTTCTGCGCTTAGTGGCGCACATATCCATAGCAAAGGCTGAAGTGGGAAAATTCAGTAGGGGTTGGATTTCTATTAGGCACTAACTCAGTGTCATCTCATCTGGCATAGTAGTGTGCTTCCTTTGATACTTGGCTAGAAAATAGCCATAGCAATAGGATAGGATTGTTTGGTTCTAAAAACTCAAAAAAAAACAAAAAACACAAAAAAAAACAAAAAAAAGTAAAAAAAAAAAAAAAGTTATAACTCTCATTTTAAAAATGTTTAACCCCAGGGCTAGGGGTAGAGGACGAGGGCGGGGACGTGGGCGTCCAACTACTGCAGGGGTCAGAGGCCGTGGTCCTGGGCGGGGTGAGACACCACCTGCTGATGAGGGAGCAGGGGAACGCCGCAGAGCTACACTCCCTAGGTTCATGTCTGAAGTTACTGGGACTCGTGGTAGAGCACTGTTGAGGCCAGAACAGTGCGAACAGGTGATGTCGTGGATTGCTGACAATGCTTCGAGCAATTTGTCCACCACCAGTCAGTCTTCCACGCAGTCCACCCATGTCACCGAAATCCCCACTCCTCCAGCTCCTGCACCTCAGCCTCCTCCCCCCCAGTCTGCCCCCTCCCAGGAAAATTTGCCATTTGAACCGGCATACTCTGAGGAACTGTTTTCTGGACCCTTCCCACAGTCACAAACCACTTGTCCGGTTGCTGCTGAGCAATTTTCCGATGCCCAGGTTTTCCACCAGTCACAGTCTGTGGGTGATGATGACCTTCTTGACGTAGTGGAAGTGTGTAAAGAGGTGTCCGACGATGAGGAGACACGGTTGTCAGACAGTGGGGAAGTTGTTGTCAGGGCAGGAAGTCCGAGGGGGGAGCAGACTGAGGGATCGGAGGATGATGAGGTGACAGACCCAAGCTGGGTTGAGAGGCCGGGTGAACACAGTGCTTCTGAGACGGAGGAGAGTCCTCGACCTGAACAGGTTGGAAGAGGCAGTGGTGGGGCCAGACGGAGAGGCAGGGCCAGAGCTGGTGCATCAGCGCCACTGTCAACTAGTGAAGCTCCCGTGGTGAGGGCTCTTGCGGCGAGGGCTAGATCTTCAGAAGTGTGGAGGTTCTTTAAGGAAACACCGGATGACCGACGGACTGTGGTGTGCAACATTTGCCAAACCAGGCTCAGCAGGGGTTCCACCACTACTAGCTTAACTACCACCAGTATGCGCAGGCATATGAATGCTAAGCACCCCACTCAGTGGCAACAAGCCCGTTCACCTCCGGCCGTGCACACCACTGCTCCTTCCCCTGTGTCAGCTGCTAGTCAGCCCCCTGCCCAGGACCCTGGCCCAAAAACCCCATCGTCGCCTCCACGATCCTCCACAGCATCCACCAGCGTTCAGCTCTCCATACCCCAGACGCTGGAGCGGAAACGCAAATATAGTGCAACCCACCCGCACGCCCAAGCCCTTAATGTGCACATCTCCAGATTGCTTAGCCTGGAGATGCTGCCCTATAGGCTAGTAGAGACCGAGGCCTTTCGCAACCTCATGGCGGCGGCCGCCCCTCGGTATTCGGTCCCCAGCCGCCACTACTTTTCCCGATGTGCCGTCCCAGCCCTGCACCAGCACGTGTCAGACAACATCATCCGTGCCCTGACCAACGCCGTTTCTGACAAGGTCCACCTGACCACGGACACGTGGACGAGTGCTGCCGGGCAGGGCCACTATATATCGCTGACGGCACATTGGGTTAACTTGGTGGAGGCTGGGACCGAGACTGACCCTGGGGCTGCTCATATACTGCCGACGCCGAGGATTGCGGGGCCTACCTCGGTCCAGGTGTTTCAGGCCTACTATGCCTCCTCCTCCTCCCACCCCTCCTCCACCTCCTCCTCCGAACTACCATCCGTGGGCACGGCGCCATCAGTCGGTAGCTCTAGGCACAGCAGCAGTGCCGTCGCTAAGCGACAGCAGGCGGTGCTCAAACTGCTGAGCCTAGGCGACAAAAGGCACACCGCCCAAGAGCTATTACAGGGCATCACGGCGCAGACTGATCTGTGGCTGGCACCGCTGAACCTCAAGCCGGGAATGGTTGTGTGTGACAACGGCCGTAACCTGGTGGCGGCTCTGCAACTCGGCAGACTGACACATGTGCCATGCCTGGCCCATGTGTTAAATCTGATAGTGCAGCGTTTCCTCAAGACATACCCCAATCTGTCTGATTTGCTCACGAAGGTGCGCCGCATCTGTGCGCATTTCAGGAAGTCCAGCCCAGATGCTGCCACTCTCAGGGCAGCGCAGCGCCGCCTCCAACTGCCCGCTCACCGACTGTTGTGCGACGTGCCCACGAGGTGGAATTCAACACTGACCATGTTATCCAGAGTTTACCAGCAGCGCAGAGCGATTGTAGACTGCCAGATGTCAACTTCCACCAGAACTGGTAGTCAGGTCAGTCAGCTTCCTCAAGTCTACAATGAGGAGTGGACGTGGATGTCTGATATCTGTCAGGTGCTGAGTAACTTTGAGGAGTCAACACAGATGGTCAGTGGCGATGCCGCCATCATCAGCCTCACCATCCCGCTGCTTGGCCTGTTGAAAAACTCTCTGGTCAGCATGAAGTCGGAAGCTTTGCGCTCGTCACAAGAGACGGGGGAAGAATATTCCCTTGTTGATAGCCAAAGCACCCTGAGGTCTGTTTCTCAGCGCATATCGGAGGAGGTGGAGGTGGAGGAGGATGAGGAGGAAGAGGAGGAGAATGTTGGCGAGACACAAGAGGGGACCATTGTTGAGTCCTTCACTGTTCAGCGTGTATGGGCAGAAGAAGAGGAGTTGGAGGAGTTGGAGGAGGAGGAAATGGACAGTCAGGCCAGTGAGGGGAGTGAATTCTTACGCGTTGGTACTCTGGCGCATATGGCAGATTTCATGCTAGGCTGCCTATCCCGTGACCCTCGCGTTCAAAGAATTTATTCCAGCACCGATTACTGGGTGTTCACTCTCCTGGACCCACGGTACAAGCAAAATCTTGCCACTCTCATCCCTGCAGAGGAAAGGAGTGTGAGAATGCATGAATACCAGCAGGCCCTGGTGCACAAGCTGAAACAGTATTTCCCTTCTGACAGCGCTAGCGGCAGAGTGCGTAGTTCTGCGGGACAAGTAGCGAGGGAGAGTAGGCGAGCAGGCAGCTTGTCCAGCACTGGCAAGGGTACGCTTTACAAGGCTTTTGCCAGCTTTATGTCACCCCAGCAAGACACTGTCACCTGTCCCCAGTCTCGGCAGAGTAGGGCTGATCTTTACAGAAAGATGGTGAGGGAGTACGTAGCTGACCATACCATCGTCCTAAATGATCACACAGCTCCCTACAACTACTGGGTTTCAAAGCTGGACATGTGGCACGAACTGGCGCTGTACGCCTTGGAGGTTCTTGCCTGCCCTGCCGCTAGCGTCTTGTCCGAGCAGGTTTTCAGTGCAGCTGGTGGCATCATCACCGATAAGCGTACACGCCTGTCGACTGACAGCGCTGACAGGCTGACGCTTATTAAAATGAATAAAGGCTGGATTTCTCAGAATTTCCAATCTCCACCAGGTGAAGGAAGCTCAACCTGAATAATTGATCCACTCCTCCTCCTCCTCCTCATTTTCCTCCTTCTCCTCCTCTTTGTACAGTAAAGCAGAGGAAAATGGCTATTTTTTGACAGGGCCCACTGGCTCTTGCTATACTTCATGCATTTAATTTTTCTGGAGGGCCACCTACCCGGTCCTCTGTTTGAAACAATTTTTGTGAGTGCCACATACAGGCACTCAATCTATTCCATTTTTCTGGAGGGCCACCTACCCGGTCCTCTGGTTTGAACAATTTTTGGGACTGCCACATACAGGCACTCAATCTATTCCATTTTACTGGAGGGCCACCTACCTGCTCCTCTGGTTTGAAGAATTTTTGGGACTGCCACATACAGGCACTCAATCTATTCCATTTTACTGGAGGGCCACCTACCTGCTCCTCTGGTTTGAAGAATTTTTGGGACTGCCACATACAGGCACTCAATCTATTCCATTTTACTGGAGGGCCACCTACCTGCTCCTCTGGTTTGAACAATTTTTGGGACTGCCACATACAGGCACTCAATCTATTCCATTTTACTGGAGGGCCACCTACCTGCTCCTCTGGTTTGAAGAATTTTTGGGACTGCCACATACAGGCACTCAATCTATTCCATTTTACTGGAGGGCCACCTACCTGCTCCTCTGGTTTGAAAAATGTTTGGGACTGCCACATACAGGCACTATCCAAATTAAATTGTCTCCATAGCAGCCTCCACACGTTGTCTCCATTGCTACCTCCAAAAGTCGTCCATATAGCTGCCTCCATACATCGTCCCTTTATCAAACGAGGTGTGTCAGGCAGAAATTTGGGTTGTTTTCATGGATTCCACATCAAAGTTGTTAACTTTGTCGCCACCCTGCTGTGTTATCCACAAAATATACTGGCAAACTTTTACCATTTAGGGATATTATTTCAGCGCTTCTTGCGCATCTGTTTACATTCCCCTCACCCGGCATATCCTAAACTTATAAGAACGCTACTACACTTGATCTTATACAAAAGTGCTGTTTGGGGAGTAGCCTAGAGACAGGGGCTTGGATTGGCGAAAGCTCGCCTGGCAGCGGAACGCCAGCTCCATGCGCATCATGCGCTTCTTGCGCATCTGTTTACATTCCCCTAACCCGCCATATCCCAAACTTATAAGAACGCTACTACACTTAACTTGGTGCAGGCTGGGACCGAGTCTGACCCTGGGGCTGGTCATATACTGCCGACGCAGAGAATTGCGGGGCCTACCTCGGTCCAGGTCTCAAAGGCCTACTATACCTCCTCCCACCCCTCCTCCACCTCCTCCGAATTACCATCCGTGGGCATGGCGCCATCAGTCGGTAGCTCTAGGCACAGCAGCAGTGCCGTCGCTAAGCGACAGCAGGCGGTGCTGAAACTGCTGAGCCTAGGCGATAAAAGGCACACCGCCCAAGAGCTATTACAGGGCATTCCACATCAAAGTTGTTAACTTTGTCGCCACCCTGCTGTGTAATCCACAAAATATACTTGCAAACTTTTACCATTTAGGGATATTATTTCAGCGCTTCTTGCGCATCTGTTTACATTCCCCTCACCCGCCATATCCTAAACTTATAAGAACGCTACTACACTTGATCTTATACAAAAGTGCTGTTTGGGGAGTAGCCTAGAGACAGGGGCTTGGATTTGCGAAAGCTCGCCTGGCAGCGGAGCGCCAGCTCCATGCGCATCATGCGCTTCTTGCGCATCTGTTTACATTCCCCTCACCCGGCATATCCTAAACTTATAAGAACGCTACTACACTTGATCTTATACAAAAGTGCTGTTTGGGGAGTAGCCTAGAGACAGGGGCTTGGATTGGCGAAAGCTCGCCTGGCAGCGGAGCGCCAGCTCCATGCCAAGATCCAACTAACATAGTTTTAACTGCAGCACCTTTAATCTACTACTAGTTCACTGCCTCCATACATGGTCCCCTTATCAAACGAGCTGTGTCAGGCAGAATTTTGGGTTGTTTTCATGGCTTCCATGTTAACTTTGTCGCCACCCTGCTGTGTAATCCACAAAATATACTGGCAAACTTTTATCATGTACCGATATTATTTGAGCACTTCTTGCTCACCTCCTTTGGTTCCTCTCTGCCACCCATTGGTTTGAAGCCTGAGTCCATTTAGGGTATGTCGCCATGACACTCTCTAGCCTGCTGCCGCTGCCTCTGCATGCCGTCCCCTATAGTGTCAGGGTCAATTATTGCATGTTTTAGATACTATCTAGCTTCATTCTGTCACTCTGTCATGGCCATGCTGTTGCCCATAATTTTGGCATAATGGTGCGTTTAAGCAGCCTCAGAGGCATCCATGCATGCTGCCCCTGCTGTTTCCTGTCCATTTCCGTGGTGTTTCCATCCTTTTCTGAGGTTCCCAGGTGTTTGGCCAAGCTTCCCTGTGCAGAGCCTTGGTCCCCTTGAAAAATGCTCGAGTCTCCCATTGACTTCAATGGGGTTCGTTATTCGAGACGAGCACTCGAGCATCGGGAAAAGTTCGTCTCGAATAACGAGTACCCGAGCATTTTAGTGTTCGCTCATCTCTACTAAATACAGACAAATACACTGAACTTATATATAAATGTATAAGTGGAACATTTGATACTACCCTAATAGGAAGTTATTTTCTCATAACAGTCTCTGTCATTCCTCCTAGAAATGATCTCTTGTCAAAGGGGTGTGACTCTACACAGCCGGACACTGTCAGCACCTATTGAATCGGGGGCGTAACTACAGCGGTAGCAGCCATAGCAGCAACACAATAAAGCCACACAATAATGTATATCTATATTGTACTGCACATGTCCAGCATAATATGTATATAACGTATACTGTGATGTATATATGCAGTATCTGTGATGTGTATATGGTGTCTGTATACACTGTATGTGAGTATGTTGCATATGGCACTGTATCTATGTGTATATGCACATGAGGGTATTTATATGTGTGAGTATACTAATATGTATATTTTTTAAGTAGGAAGGGGGGCCCCATCCAGTAGCCTGCTCGGGGGCCCTGTCTCTCCTAGTTACGCCACTGTATTGAATGGTGTCAAACCGTGTAGGAACATCCTTACCACTGCCACCATCTAGTAACCTATTCATGCATTTCTAGTTGTAATATCAAGTGGAAAACAAAGTGCAAACGTGCTCCAGAACTGACATTTTATAAGGAACTGAAACTGTCTCTTTTCAACAATCTTTGCATAAATCAGTAATATAATAGATCACAAAAAACATTGTAATATAACTTATCAGAGCGGTGTTATTTACACTTTACTTCCTCTGGTTTTCCTCATCTTCCCTCCTAAACTGCTTTTCAGTCTTCATTGAAGCTTATTGCCATATACTGTTACATAAAGCAATGAGATCAGTTGCAGACCTGTATCTTATTTTGGGTATGGCTTGGGTTGCACTTTTTTAGGTAAAATCCTTGCACCAACTCTTTTCCAATCCCATGTAGATAATGGTTAAAATATAAGGGTAGTACAAAATGCGGTGGTTCTCGATGTAATCTTTGTAAATATATATGTAAAACAACCTCTTTTTCATTCGCAGTCACCTCTAAATCTTATAATATCAAGAATTATGCTAATTGTGCCAGCAACCATATAGTGTACTTGGTTACATACACAGCTTGCAACCTACAATACATTGGTTACACCGTACGTAAATTAAAAAAGAGAATCTCAGATCATATTTTTGACATATCTAAACCTCTTTCTCCAATCCACAAGGCATTTCGGGACTATATAAACATTTTAGAGACTCTCACAATGGCCACACATCTCAATTACAAATCATACCAATAGAAAAAGGGTCTCACATCCGCCCCAAGGTGTTGATTGGACAAGATTTCTGCGTTCATGTGAGGCTACGTGGATAATACTCTTACAAACACAAGCTCCCAACAGCCTTAATCAAAGAAATGACATCATGTATTTATACTAGCCACAATTGATATATTTTATCTCATCTATACGTATCAGTCATATGTAATTAGATTTCTCTGTACTTTCCGTTTTTAACTTCAAATGGGGGGTGTTAACCTTATTTGCATTTGGCATTCTACTGCTTAAATAGTTAATTCACTCATACCTTTCTAGGCTACGACTAAGAACCTTCAGGTTCGATATGCGTCAGAACCATGCATTAGTGACGTCCTAACTTTTTAATCGTTTTGAATAAAATGGATTTTTAATTCACTACAATTCATCTCTACAAAATTTGGAAGCTGAATTTCACCTTTTTTCTTACCTTAATGTATAAGGACTAACTATTCATTGATGACTGCTGGTTCCCCAATTCAGACATCGGTGCTGTCCTTATGTCGAAGATACCCTATTTGGGAGGTGAGCTGAACTTTTTGTAGCCCTTATACATTGTTGCACAAGATGACAAGTAGGATATGTTTTAACCCCTTAAGAACGCAGCCATTTTGTAGCTTAAGGCTTAGTCCCATTTTTTGGATTCTGACCTGCGTCTCTTTATGTGGTTATAACTTTTGAACACTGTTACTTATCTAAAAGATTCTGAGACTGTTTTTTCCCCACATGTTGTACTTCATTTTAGTGGTAAATTTTGGCTGATAAGTTTTGCGTTTATTTACAAAAAAAGAAAAAATTATGAATTTTTAGAAAAATTTGCCATTTTCGAAATTCAAAATCATTGCGTTTTCAGGCAGATAGATTTACCACCTAAATAACTTGCCGAATAACATTTCCCATTTGTCTACTTTACATTTTCATAATTTTTGAAATGTTTGGATAATTTATTTTGACGTCACGCAGCTTACAAATTGAATAGCGATTTTCCGTATTTTCAGAATTGACTATTTTGGGGATAAATACAGTTTTGAATGAAATTTTACATATTTAACATTAAAACCCCCCTATACAATCAACCCATTTTCAAATCTGAAACAGCTTTTAGGAAGATTGTTAACGCCTTGAGATCTTTATAGTAATTGAATCAAAATGGAGGTGAAATTTAGAATGGTCAAATTGTGTCAGTTATACGTTCATTTACCCCTAAAATTTACACATTTCTAAAAGATAAAAAGAGAAAACCCACCATACAATTATATTGTGTATTCAATAAATGAGAATCTTTACTACGAATGTCTTGCGAGTCTGTGGAGCAGTGCCGGTATAATCTTTCCACTACGTCTTCGTGTTCCAGCCTTCACACTGATCCGCGAGCACCTGCACAGTGACGGAGCAACTGGAAGGGGTGAGCTGAATCGACACCTTGTGTGTTTTTCTTGCTCCTTTTTCACACCATACAATTTGTTATGAAATTTCTACCGAGTGCAGAGACCCTGTTACTTGTTTTCTGGGCGCACAGCGAGACGCAGAAGGGAAGGAGCGCCCTGCAGCTGCCAGGATTTTAGTTTCCTCATTCGGCCCTTTTGAAGGCTATTTCTTTATTGGGGCCATGTGATGGCATTTTTTTTGCGGGATGAGATGCTTTTTCCAGCGTTACCATTTTGGGGTTGGAATCACCTATTGTTGAAAATTTAGGAACTTTTTTTAGGTCACGAGTAGAAAAGCATCATATCTAGAGATGAGCGAGCACTAAAATGCTCGGGTACTCGTTATTCGAGACGAACTTTTCCCGATGCTCGAGTGCTCGTCTCGAATAACGAGCCCCATTGAAGTCAATGGGAGACTCGAGCATTTTTCAAGGGGACCAAGGCTCTGCACAGGGAAGCTTGGCCAAACACCTGGGAACCTCAGAAAAGGATGGAAACACCACGGAAATGGACAGGAAACAGCAGGGGCAGCATGCATGGATGCCTCTGAGGCTGCTTAAACGTACCATTATGCCAAAATTATGGGCAACAGCATGGCCATGACAGAGTGACAGAATGAAGCTAGATAGCATCTAAAACATCCAATAATTGACCCTGACGGGGTCGGCATGCAGAGGCAGCGGCAGCAGGCTAGAGAGTGTCATGGCGACATACCCTAAATGGACTCAGGCTTCAAACCAATGGGTGGCAGAGAGGAACCAAAGGAGGTGAGCAAGAAGCGCTCAAATAATATCGGTACATGATAAAAGTTTGCCAGTATATTTTGTGGATTACACAGCAGGGTGGCGACAAAGTTAACAACTTTGATGTGGAATCCATGAAAACAACCCAAATTTGTGCCTGACACACCTCGTTTGATAAGGGGACGGTGTATGGAGGCAGCTATATGGACGACTTTTGGAGGTAGCAATGGAGACAACGTGTGGAGGCTGCTATGGAGACAATTTAATTTGGATAGTGCCTGTATGTGGCAGTCCAAAAAAGTTTTCAAACCAGAGGAGCAGGTAGGTGGCCCTCCAGAAAAATGAAATAGATTGAGTGCCTGTATGTGGCAGTCCAAAAAAGTTTTCAAACCAGAGGAGCAGGTAGGTGGCCCTCCAGAAAAATGGAATAGATTGAGTGCCTGTATGTGGCAGTCCAAAAAAGTTTTCAAACCAGAGGAGCAGGTAGGTGGCCCTCCAGAAAAATGAAATAGATTGAGTGCCTGTATGTGGCAGTCCAAAAAAGTTTTCAAACCAGAGGAGCAGGTAGGTGGCCCTCCAGAAAAATGGAATAGATTGAGTGCCTGTATGTGGCAGTCCAAAAAAGTTTTCAAACCAGAGGAGCAGGTAGGTGGCCCTCCAGAAAAATTGAATAGATTGAGTGCCTGTATGTGGCACTCCCAAAAATTGTTTAAAACAGAGGACCGGGTAGGTGGCCCTCCAGAAAAATTAAATGCATAAAGTACTATAGCTAGAGCCAGTGGGCCCTGTCAAAAAATAGCCAGTTTCCTCTGCTTTAGTGTACAAAGAGGAGGAGAAGGAGGAAAATGAGGAGGAGGAGGAGTGCATAAATTATTCAGGTTGAGCTTCCTTCACCTGGTGGAGATTGGAAATTATGAGAAATCCAGGCTTTATTCATCTTAATAAGCGTCAGCCTGTCAGCGCTGTCAGTCGACAGGCGTGTACGCTTATCGGTGATGATGCCACCAGCTGCACTGAAAACCCGCTCGGACAAGACGCTAGCGGCAGGGCAGGCAAGAACCTCCAAGGCGTACAGCGCCAGTTCGTGCCACATGTCCAGCTTTGAAACCCAGTAGTTGTAGGGAGCTGTGTGATCATTTAGGACGATGGTATGGTCAGCTACGTACTCCCTCACCATCTTTCTGTAAAGATCAGCCCTACTCTGCCGAGACTGGGGACAGGTGACAGTGTCTTGCTGGGGTGACATAAAGCTGGCAAAAGCCTTGTAAAGCGTACCCTTGCCAGTGCTGGACAAGCTGCCTGCTCGCCTACTCTCCCTCGCTACTTGTCCCGCAGAACTACGCACTCTGCCGCTAGCGCTGTCAGAAGGGAAATACTGTTTCAGCTTGTGCACCAGGGCCTGCTGGTATTCATGCATTCTCACACTCCTTTCCTCTCCAGGGATGAGAGTGGAAAGATTTTGCTTGTACCGTGGGTCCAGGAGAGTGAATACCCAGTAATCGGTGCTGGAATAAATTCTTTGAACGCGAGGGTCACGGGATAGGCAGCCTAGCATGAAATCTGCCATATGCGCCAGAGTCCCAACGCGCAAGAATTCACTCCCCTCACTGGCCTGACTGTCCATTTCCTCCTCCTCCAACTCCTCTTCTTCTGCCCATACACGCTGAACAGTGAAGGACTGAACAATGGTCCCCTCTTCTGTCTCGCCAACATTCTCCTCCTCCACCTCCTCCGATATGTGCTGAGAAACAGACCTAAGGGTGCTTTGGCTATCAACAAGGGAATCTTCTTCCCCCGTCTCTTGTGATGAGCGCAAAGCTTCCGACTTCATGCTGACCAGAGAGTTTTTCAACAGGCCAAGCAGCGGGATGGTGAGGCTGATGATGGCGGCATCACCACTGACCATCTGTGTTGACTCCTCAAAGTTACTCAGCACCTGACAGATATCAGACATCCACGTCCACTCCTCATTGTAGACTTGAGGAAGCTGACTGACCTGACTACCAGTTCTGGTGGAAGTTGACATCTGGCAGTCTACAATCGCTCTGCGCTGCTGGTAAACTCTGGATAACATGGTTAATGTTGAATTCCACCTCGTGGGCACGTCGCACAACAGTCGGTGAGCGGGCAGTTGGAGGCGGCGCTGCGCTGCCCTGAGAGTGGCAGCATCTGTGCTGGACTTCCTGAAATGCGCACAGATGCGGCGCACCTTCGTGAGCAAATCTGACAGATTGGGGTATGTCTTGAGGAAACGCTGAACTATCAGATTTAACACATGGGCCAGGCATGGCACATGTGTCAGTCTGCCGAGTTGCAGAGCCGCCACCAGGTTACGGCCGTTGTCACACACAACCATGCCTGGCTTCAGGTTCAGCGGTGCCAGCCACAGATCAGTCTGCGCCGTGATGCCCTGTAATAGTTCTTGGGCGGTGTGCCTTTTATCGCCTAGGCTCAGCAGTTTGAGCACCGCCTGCTGTCGCTTAGCGACGGCACTGCTGCTGTGCCTAGAGCTAGCGACTGATGGCGCCATGCCCACGGATGGTAGTTCGGAGGAGGAGGTGGAGGAGGGGTGGGAGGAGGAGGAGGCATAGTAGGCCTTTGAGACCTGGACCGAGGTAGGCCCCGCAATCCTCGGCGTCAGCAGTATATGACCAGCCCCAGGGTCAGACTCGGTCCCAGCCTCCACCAAGTTAACCCAATGTGCCGTCAGCGATATATAGTGGCCCTGCCCGGCAGCACTCGTCCACGTGTCCGTGGTCAGGTGGACCTTGTCAGAAACGGCGTTGGTCAGGGCACGGATGATGTTGTCTGACACGTGCTGGTGCAGGGCTGGGACGGCACATCGGGAAAAGTAGTGGCGGCTGGGGACCGAATACCGAGGGGCGGCCGCTGCCATGAGGTTGCGAAAGGCTCGGTCTCTACTAGCCTATAGGGCAGCATCTCCAGGCTAAGCAATCTGGAGATGTGGACATTAAGGGCTTGGGCGTGCGGGTGGGTTGCACTATATTTTCTTTTCCGCTCCAGCGTCTGGGGTATGGAGAGCATGGAGAGCTGAACGCTGGTGGATGCTGTGGAGGATCGTGGAGGCAACGATGGGGTTTTTGTGCCAGGGTCCTGGGCAGGGGGCTGACTATCAGCTGACACAGGGGAAGGAGCAGTGGTGTGCACGGCCGGAGGTGAACGGGCTTGGTGCCACTGATTCGGGTGTTTAGCATTCATATGCCTGCGCATACTGGTGGTAGTTAAGCTAGTAGTGGTGGAACCCCTGCTGATCCTGGTTTGGCAAAGGTTGCACACCACAGTCCGTCGGTCATCCGGTGTTTCCTTAAAGAACCTCCAGACTTCTGAAAATCTAGCCCTCGCCGCGGGAGCCCTCGCCACGGGAGCTTCACTACGTGACACATTTGGCGCTGATGCACCTGCTCTGGCCCTGCCTCTCCGTCTGGCCCCACCACTGCCTCTTCCAACCTGTTCTGCTATAGGACTCTCCTCCGTCTCAGAAGCACTGTGTTCACCCGGCCTCTCAACCCAGCTTGGGTCTGTCACCTCATCATCCTCCGATCCCTCAGTCTGCTCCCCCCTCGGACTTCCTGCCCTGACAACAACTTCACCACTGTCTGACAACCGTGTCTCCTCATCGTCGGACACCTCTTTACACACTTCTGCCACTACGTCAAGAAGGTCATCATCACCCACAGACTGCGACTGGTGGAAAACCTGGGCATCGGAAAATTGCTCAGCAACAACCGGACAAGTGGTTTGTGACTGTGGGAAGGGTCCAGAAAACAGTTCCTCAGAGTATGCCGGTTCAAATGCCAAATTTTCCTGGGAGGGGGCAGACTGGGGGGGAGGAGGCTGAGGTGCAGGAGCTGGAGGAGTGCCGATTTCGGTGACATGGGTGGACTGCGTGGAAGACTGACTGGTGGACAAATTGCTCGAAGCATTGTCGGCAATCCACGACATCACCTGTTCGCACTGTTCTGGCCTCAACAGTGCTCTACCACGAGTCCCAGTAACTTCAGACATGAACCTAGGGAGTGTAGCTCTGCGGCGTTCCCCTGCTCCCTCATCAGCAGGTGGTGTCTCACCCCGCCCAGGACCACGGCCTCTGACCCCTGCAGTAGTTGGACGCCCACGTCCCCGCCCTCGTCCTCTACCCCTAGCCCTCGGGTTAAACATTTTGAAAATGAAAGTTATAACTTTAATTTTTTTTTTACTTTTTTTTTGTGGTTTTTTTTTTTTTTGTGTTTTTTAGTTTTTAAAACCAAACGATGCTATCCTATTGCTATGGCTATTTTCTAGCCAACTATGAAAGCACACTGCTATGCCAGATGAGATGACGCTGAGTTATGAAAAAATAAACGTAAAATAAAAAGTAAATGGCAGACTGTGCCTAATTGAAATCCAACCCCTAATAAATTATCCCACTTCGGTCTTTGCGATGGATATGTGCGTCACTAAGCGCTAAACACAGCGGTGGCAAGTCTCACTCCAAATTCCTCACAATTGGCTAGTATATGCACTGCAGCAAGGACAGCCACCAGCAGATCAACCAGAAATAAAATATATATAACGCTATTGTAGGCGTAAGTAAGCCGTTTGGATTCTCCTTTGGCTATTTTCTAGCCAAGTATGAAAGCACACTGATGAGATGACGCTGAGTTATGAAAAAATAAACGTAAAATAAAAAGGAAATGGCAGACTGTGCCTAATTGAAATCCAACCCCTAATAAATTATCCCACTTCGGTCTTTGCGATGGATATGTGCGTCACTAAGCGCTAAACACAGCGGTTGCAAGTCTCACTCCAAATTCCTCACAATTGGCTAGTATATGCACTGCAGCAAGGACAGCCACCAGCAGATCAACCAGAAATAAAATATATATAACGCTATTGTAGGCGTAAGTAAGCCGTTTGGATTCTCCTTTGGCTATTTTCTAGCCAAGTATGAAAGCACACTGATGAGATGACGCTGAGTTATGAAAAAATAAACGTAAAATAAAAAGGAAATGGCAGACTGTGCCTAATTGAAATCAAACCCCTAATAAATTTTCCCACTTTGGTGTTTGAGGTGGATATGTGTGTCACTAAGAGCTAAACACAACGGTAGCAAGTCCCCCTGCAAATTCCTCACAATATGGTACTAGCTGCACTACTAGTGCCAGCAAGCCCAGCCACAAGCAAACAAAAAAAAAAAAAAGTATAATGTTATTGTAGCCCTAAGAAGGGCTGTTGGGTTCTTGGAGAATCACTCCTGCCTAACAGTAATCTACCTGCACACTAACGCTAACCCTGACCAGCAGCAGCTCTCTCCCTAGCGGCATCCAGACACAGAATGATCCGAGCAGCGCGGGCAGCGGCTAGTCTATCCCAGGGTCACCTGATCTGGCCAGCCAACCACTGCTATCGACGTGTAAGGGTACCACGTCATGCTGGGTGGAGTGCAGAGTCTCCTGGCTTGTGATTGGCTCTGTTTCTGGCCGCCAAAAAGCAAAACGGCGGGAGCTGCCATTTACTCGAGCGGGCGAAGTATTCGTCCGAGCAACGAGCAGTTTCGAGTACGCTAATGCTCGAACGAGCATCAAGCTCGGACGAGTATGTTCGCTCATCTCTAATCATATCTGTACTGGATTTTTTACTTTTTTTTTTTCAGTGTTCACCGTATAGCCCAATAATCATGTTATCTTTATTCTATGGGTCGATACGATTACAGGGATACCATACATGAATATTTTTTCTTATGTTTTACTAAATTTGCCAAATAAAACCCTAATGTGGGGGAAAATCTATCATTTGTGCATGCCGTTGGAGCATATGGGGGATGGATGCAACACATTGGATCCAACACCCGGCCTCTGCTAAATATATGCACAGCAAGGTCACCAGTGATGTTGTTGTACAAATGTACTCAAAAAATTATTAAATACTGTGGTAGATATGTAGGATACAGGCTGTCTACATACATTAGAAAAACAATATTTTTGGACACTTAAGTCTGTGATTTTTTTTAACAGAATGTCCCGTGCTGCTAAATATATTTACCGCTTACGCATTTCATAAAAGTAAAATGAATGAAATATTCCTAATAACCACAGTCACATACAGGCTGTGTCTTGGGCATCTTTAATGTGCAAGTTCAAGTGAAATATTTTCATGGCTGAACCTATGCAACTGAACATAATTCCCATTTGTGATAAAATGATTAGTGATGTTTTTCTTTTCTATAGCCTCCAATGTATATTGTCAGCGGTTTCAATTAAGCAACAGGAGCTGGTAATGTTTCCAACCTGTCTGTTTGTTTTAAAGTCCATCAAAGTGTGATAAAAGATGACAGACTGATATTATTTTTCTAGAATAGCGCAGCAGTTGTGCATTGATCACCACAGCATGCAATGACTAATTTCATCTAGTCTTTTTAAATCCTTTGTGGAAATTAGTTATTTTTTTAGATTACATTACCAGCTGGAATAAATGGGCAATCTGCATGTCCTTAGGTAATAAGATACCTGCAGTGAAGTGTATTAAGATGAATTATCCACACTACCTTTTATTTATTAAATCCATATGTTTCTATTTCTGGAAAATGAGACATTTTCTTTTTGGTTAATAACAAGAAAATAAACTTCAATGCTATACTTGCCCAAGTACCAGTATACATCGCACTGCATACAGCCACAAACTGTATTCAGAATTCTCTCTACATCTCAATTTTTGAAGTACTCCATGCAATCGTCCTTCGAGATACAAGATAAATAGGACATGGTGAACATATATTTTCTCTGCTTCCGACAGGCCAGTGTCTAAGTTTGATCCTACGGTAGTTGGTTTTCAATGACAGGTATCAAAGCTTCTACCAAGTTGAACATCTTTATTTCACTATGTGACCTGTGTTCCGTCATGTCTTCAATTGGAAATCCCCTAGTTGATATTTATTATTTCATTATTATTTTTCACTATGGCCTTTGACTTTGCTCATGAATTCTGATCTCTATGTGCATAATTTCTTTAAAACAACACTCTGGTTCTCAACTATATTTCAATTTAACATAGGAAAAGTAAATAAAAAGGACACAATACATTAGTTTTAAGTTTTTCTGCTTTGGATATGAGGATTTATAGTTCGTACAATAGTAAAAAAAGTATTGGATCAAACTTTTCATGTACATCTTCTAGATCACAATAAAATGGAAATGAGATCTTTTAAAAAGATCGCTGATCAAAATAAAGAAAACTGGGTGCCCCTGAAATACAAAGGACATGATAATGCAGAGAATCGCCATGTGTAATCGGTTCAACACTGCAGATGGAATTGCTCGTTAGTTCAGCATTGAACATAAGGTCTATTCTGTTCCTGTATCTGTCCCATCATACAGTATGTAAATGTTTTTGAGCATTTGCACTGAACGCCCACTCTGCAGTTAACAAATCTTTCATTAGCAGAACCAACAGAATCTGCACATTTTTTAAAAATCAGAGAACACTCACCAGTGAATTTTCACTGATTTTACTGAAAACTATGCCAGGTCGGACCTGGCCAGAAGTCTAAGCCTCATGATGCGCAGGGGGGTGCTTTTGATGAGTGATGAATCTCCTCCAAGAAGTCAGTGAGAGGTGTTGGAGGAAGTGTTATGGTTTGAGAAATGTTTGATGCAGCAGGAGTTGAACCTCTCAAAAAGCATCATGGCAGAGTGATTGCAAGTGTTTATCAGAACCTTCTTCAACAACATGTGGTTCCTTTCTTGGGTTCTTCCAGCAATTTTCATGCAGGACAATGTCCCCTGTCACACAGCAAATGGGTAAAGAAGTTCCTTAAAACATTGAAACAATGGTATGGCCAGTCCAGAATCCTGATCTAAACCTTATACAAAACCTCTGGAAATTCCTGGGTCACAATAGTCACAGAACTGTGGAAGAAGAGTGGACCAAAATCCCACCAGAGCAGCGTGAGAGAATAGTGATGCCCTGTGGCTGCAGATGTGGTGAAGTCCTTCACAGCAAAGACCTGTACACTTCCTACTGATTGGTCTCCAATTATAATCACATTTTTTTGCAAAGTAAAGGTTTCATATTGATCTTCTTTAGTAATTTTATAAAGACTTCTCTAGTGGCAGAGTATCCATTGCAAAGCACCCATCAAATGTTGATTAACAGAGATTACATTATGTCTGAAAAAAATCAAGTGATCACACATTCTTCTCTAATTTTGATCTTCAGATGTTAGCCTGCTATTACAAATATCTGTAAAAGAATGTGTATTTGTCAACATCAATAGCAGATCACTTACAGATTCATAGTGCAGTCAGTGGATAAAAATTTTCCATTTCTGAGAACCTCCATCCAAGCATTATGTAACCAAGCACAATACCAAGCATCCCTGGAGCGCTGTAATAAAAAGCAACACACCACTAGAGGGAGCAAATCACACTTTTTTATCTGGCAGTCTGTTTGGCAAGTACAAGGTTTTAGATTTTGTTCCTACATTACTACTTACCACATAAATTAAAATGACCTCTGGATCAGCTGGCATAGGTAGACTAGTAAGTTTTGTGCCCCTGCTGATTCCTAGAATTCAGTGGTGTTCTCATGGACTTTATCTACACAGATGCATTGTGGGGGTCACATTTTTATTACTTCTTTGTCAGAAAATAGGACACAGCGAAGTCATAATAATAAAAGGTTATACACCAATGACTTTCATTAACAGGGCGATCTCTACAACATGTATAAAATAATACATAACAATGATATATTGATTCTGTTACTTGTTGCCTTCTCATTTAGCAGAAATCAAGAAATATGGCACCGTGTCCTAGTGGCACAGAATGCTGCCTTCAGTTTATTTCAGAATAAAGTGATAACTTTATTATGACTGGCTCCATTTCTTTTTGACTTTGTCTGGCTGTGTTACAAATTGTTTTATCAGATTATTGATTTACCGGTATGGGTTCTTTGATATTTTTTTATAATGTGTCTCTCTTATAAAAGAATAACAGTTCCATATTGTCTGAGAATCCCTCCATGAGATTGATTTTTTATGATGAGGGTGTAAATATGTCCCATTAGGTTTGATATCTTTTACTTTATGTGGGTCAGATTGTGGTAAATTGTAAACTGCAGTATATGTGCTGTAAAAATGAAAAAAGTCCTCTTTTGGTTCTGGTATTATGAAGAAAGAAGGGGTTAATTTTTGCAGAAAGGTATTAATTTTTCTTTTTTAAATTTGTTCATTAAAGAGGTTTAAGGATATGACAATAGGAGACGTTTATTAGAGAAATCATTTATTTGCATACACTATGCTATTTAGATGGGTTCTATTGATGCAGTATATGAACATAGATGGATGTGGGGAACTACTAACAAAAAGACTAACATGTCTAATAAGTACATATTTTAATGAACGTAATTTCTTCTGTATTCTCACAGTGTAAAAATCATTTTCTACTAAAAACTGATTGGGCAAAAACACAAAGCTCAGCTAATATTTCTATGCTAGATCCTACCTGGCATAGAAAAATGCTGCAGTCTGTGAACTTTCACATGTGAAAATTCGCTGACTAGTGAAGTGTCCATGTAGGGGAGTAACTAGTAGAGGTAGGACCCCATAGCAGACTTCTGAATGGGGCCACCTTACCCCCTAAGAAAATATACATATTTGTATACTAACACATTTTTACACTCTTACACACATCTATGCACTGATACATATATACATTTGTACCTTTACACAGATCTGTCCCAGTAGCTGCTGACCACATGGGGGAAGTATGCGGCAGGAATAAAAGATGTGAGATTTCTAGTCCTGTTGTTCTGCTGTTCCCTCCCTCTCCCATGACATTTCTTATCTGAGCTGCTGATTCATGTTGTATAATATGGAAGATACATACTAGCTGTAGCACCTGGCTTTGCCCAGACAGCTTTATATATTAGATTATGCTGTGCAATGTGCAGCATAATATGTATATAATTGTGCACATCCTCCATTCTTTAGTGTATCAGGTCAGATGCCGGTGCCCCCTGACACTTTGGGCCCCATAGCAGCTGCTATGGCTGCTACCACTGTACTTATGCCCCTGTGTCAATGGTGTATGGCTGAGGAGGCGCTGATTTCATTCCTTTGTATCCTACTTTTGTTCATTAATGAAAACATGGGTTTACTTGCTGTGCTGCCTTGATTGTATTAGTACCATACCTGTTACTTTCCTGAAGTCTGGCTTTGGTCCAGTGGTAGCTAACTTGCTGTGTTTGATAGTCCTGCTCAATCCTGTCCTGCTCTCTGTGCTGTCATGATCTCAATTCTCTGGACTTCTGATTTCCTGACTTTGGCTTGTTTTTCTACCACTCTCCTGTAGATTCTGCACTAGGCTGACATATCTGTTGTATCCTGGCTCTCTCTACCCCTCTTATCCATTTGTTTTGTTTCAGTCTTGCTTTGTCTTTGTCATAGGTACTGCCTTCTAGTTGACAAGTACCACCTAAGATATGTGATGCAGGCAGGTGGGGCCTTTGGTGGATTCAGTGTCTGGGCTCACTGTCTTCTGCGTCCCTGTATAGGTTCACCTGTATTACAGTATTCCTTTGAAAGAGATAAAACTGGGTCATGGCAAGGACCTCAAATGTAGTTTTCTCTAAAATACTGTCAGTGGGAGATTAGGGCGCTAATCAAGTGTCTCAAAAGTGGGTGTAGGAAGGAGGAGTGTGGGTTCATGAAGAACTAGTTTGGCTACAGGGACGGGCTGCTGTTTTGAGGGAAACAATGGCTACAAAGTTGGAGAACTGTTTAAACTAAAGACTTGAGGGGATGGCAACTACACTTGTACAGGGCAAGACAGTATATATGAGGAACTGGGAAGAGTTATGGTATATGGGAATATTAACCAAGGGAATAGGGAAGGGGAAAACCATATAAAGTGTATGTACGCTAATGACAGAAGCCTCACTAACAAGTTATAGGGACAGGAACTCTTAATGTTGGCAGGCAAATATGATATGAAAGCTATCAGTTAGACATGGCTAGACATGAGTGGGTTATTAATATAGATGGTTATAAACATTATAGAAACACATAAAGTACAAATAAAAAAGGGTAAGAGTTTGTTTATTACTGAAATCATGTCACCAGCATCTACTGTGTGATGACAATGTTGAGGAAAAATAAAATGTGGAGGTAAGGGACTAACAATATTAGTAGGGGATTGTTATAAGGTTCCAAGTATAATGGAGGCCACAGAAGAACTGCCAATTAGTACAATAGATGTGGTCTCAAAACATTGTGAAGTACTATTCAAGTGGACTTCAAATATACCTAACTAGACTGAATGGCAAAAACCTGCAGGTCCAAAAAGGCACCAGGTTTCTGGCAACAACAAAAGACAATTACATGTCACATCGAGTGCCGGACCTGACAAAAGAATGGGGGACTCCTATACCTTATCTAAGCCAACAGAACTTACAGGCAAATGTAATGGTTGAGGGTAACCTGAGTAATTGTGACAACAACATCATTCATATTGAATTAAGATGGATAGTAGAGGGACAACGAACATGCTAAACTTCAGGAGGGCATATTTTCTAATCTAAAAGCTAACCTTTTAAGACAGGTGGCTCTAACATCCAATTTACTTACTTACTGCTTTAGGTTGTGTCATTTTTGCATGTTCTTTTATTTTACTACAGCTTTAGGAGACTTACAAATCAAATAGCAAGTTCCAAAATTTTCAAGGATAAATCAAAATTGATAATTTTAGGTACCAATTTTCTTGTATCGGGGCATTGAAAGGCCTATTTATAAAAGCCAATCATTTAAAATCTCCACCCTCCAATGCCACATCAAATGAACTTTAATCATTTCACTGCAATTAAAGCCAATTGAGGTTCTAAAGCATATGAAGTACACTCACCGGCCACTTTATTAGGTACACCATGCTAGTAACGGGTTGGACCTCCTTTTGCCTTCAGAACTGGTGTGGTCTTCTGCTGCTGTAGCCCATCTGCCTCAAAGTTCGACATACTGTGCGTTCAGAGATGCTCTTCTGCCTACCTTGGTTGTAACGGGTGGCGATTTGAGTCACTGTTGCCTTTCTATCAGCTCGAACCAGTCTGCCCAGTCTCCTCTGACCTTTGGCATCAACAAGGCATTTCCGCCCACAGAACTGCCGCTCACTGGATGTTTTTTCTTTTTCGGACCATTCTCTGTAAACCCTAGAGATGGTTGTGCGTGAAAATCCCAGTAGATCAGCAGTTTCTGAAATACTCAGACCAGCCCTTCTGGCACCAACAACCATGCCACGTTCAAAGGCAATCAAATCACCTTTCTTCCACATACTGATGCTCGATTTGAACTGCAGGAGATTGTCTTGACCATGTCTACATGCCTAAATGCACTGAGTTGCCGCCATGTGATTGGCTGATTAGAAATTAAGTGTTAACGAGCAGTTGGACAGGTGTACCTAATAAAGTGGCCGGTGAGTGTATATAACATATACACATCAGTATGGGGAAGAAAGGTGATTTGAGTGCCTTTGAACGTGGCATGGTTGTTGGTGCCAGAAGGGCTGGTCTGAGCATTTCAGAAACTGCTTATCTACTGGGATTTTCACGCACAACCATCTCTAGGGTTTACAGAGAATGGTCCGAAAAAGAAAAAAGCATCCAGTGAGCGGCAGTTCTGTGGGCAGAAATGCCTTGTTGATGCCAGAGGTCAGAGGAGAATGGGCAGACTGGTTCGAGCTGATAGAAAGGCAACAGTGACTCAAATCGCCACCCGTTACAACCAAGGTAGGCAGAAGAGCATCTCTGAACGCACAGTATGTCGAACTTTGAGGCATATGGGCTACAGCAGCAGAAGACCACACCGGGTGCCACTCCTTTCAGCTAAGAACAGGAAACTGAGGCTACAATTTGCACAAGCTCATCGAAATTGGACAATAGAAGATTGGAAAAATGTTGCCTGGTCTGATGAGTCTCGATTTCTGCTGCGAGATTCGGATGGTAGGGTCAGAATTTGGCATCAACAACATGAAAGCATGGATCCATCCTGCCTTGTATCAACGGTTCAGGCTGGTGGTGGCGGTGTCATGGTGTGGGGAATATTTTCTTGGCACTCTTTGGGCCCCTTGGTACCAATTGAGCATCGTTGCAACGCCACAGCCTACCTGAGTATTGTTGCTGACCATGTCCATCCCTTTATGACCACAATGTACCCAACATCTGATAGCTACTTTCAGCAGGATAATGCGCCATGTCATAAAGCTGGAATCATCTCAGACTGGTTTCTTGAACATGACAATGAGTTCACTGTACTCAAATGGCCTCCACAGTCACCAGATCTGAATCCAATAGAGCATCTTTAGGATGTGGTGGAACGGGAGATTCGCATCATGGATGTGCAGCCGACAAAGCTGTGGCAACTGTGTGATGCCATCATGTCAATATGGACCAAAATCTCTGAGGAATGCTTCCAGCACCTTGTTGAATCTATGCCACGAAGAATTGAGGCAGTTCTGAAGGCAAAAGGAGGTCCAACCCGTTACTAGCATGGTGTACCTAATAAAGTGGCAGTGAGTGTATATCCTACAATTTACAGCCCCCCATGGGACTTGTGAAAGGGTAACTTGATCATATTGATCTCAGGGATGTTTATCAAATGTTAATGTACAATGTGAATGTTGTCCACAAATAGACCATTGCACTACCCAACATTTTGTGGCATCCTTGTGTCAACAAACACTGCAAAAACTGATGAAGGGTTATTGCTGGTATACATCTATCTTTGCAGTTGATAAAAGCTGGGCATTATATATATGGCACTTAAATGGTATCTTTCTGGAAAATTTGCAATGCTTTACTTATAATTTTTTTTAGAAGTAACACAACCGGTAAGACCAAAATGCTTACCATACCCCTTGATTAACTCCTGCTGCAGTAATTTACAGTGCATTGTACTATACTAATACCTCAAAGGTTCTGGAAAAGCATCACATTTATAAACCAGCTCATCTGAGTGTGCTGTGTGCCCAAACAACAGTTTGTACCCACATTTATGACATTAAATTGACAGTGTCCTACATGCGGGCCTAAACTGCTCTTTGGGAACACAACAGGATGCAGAAGGGAAAAAAAACTATTTGGCTTTTGAGCACAGATTATGGGGCACATTTACTAATGCTGGGTGTGACACATTAATTAAGAATGTGCGCTAGAAATCATGAATCTGTGGCTTCCCTGCACTGGCCTGACAAAGTTCACCAACTATTTTGTGATGCACCTTTAATATAGGGCGTGCAACTAGAGATGAGCGAACACTAAAATGCTCGGGTACTCGTTATTCGAGACGAACTTTTCCCGATGCTCGAGTGCTCGTCTCGAATAACGAACCCCATTGAAGTCAATGGGAGACTCGAGCATTTTTCAAGGGGACCAAGGCTCTGCACAGGGAAGCTTGGCCAAACACCTGGGAACCTCAGAAAAGGATGGAAACACCACGGAAATGGACAGGAAACAGCAGGGGCAGCATGCATGGATGCCTCTGAGGCTGCCTAATCGCACCATTATGCCAAAATTATGGGCAACAGCATGGCCATGACAGAGTGACAGAATGAAGCTAGATAGCATCTAAAACATCCAATAATTGACCCTGACACTATAGGGGACGGCATGCAGAGGCAGCGGCAGCAGGCTAGAGAGTGTCATGGCGACATACCCTAAATGGACTCAGGCTTCAAACCAATGGGTGGCAGAGAGGAACCAAAGGAGGTGAGCAAGAAGCGCTCAAATAATATCGGTACATGATAAAAGTTTGCCAGTATATTTTGTGGATTACACAGCAGGGTGGCGACAAAGTTAACATGGAAGCCATGAAAACAACCCAAAATTCTGCCTGACACAGCTCGTTTGATAAGGGGACCATGTATGGAGGCAGTGAACTAGTAGTAGATTAAAGGTGCTGCAGTTAAAACTATGTTAGTTGGATCTTGGCATGGAGCTGGCGCTCCGCTGCCAGGCGAGCTTTCGCCAATCCAAGCCCCTGTCTATAGGCTACTCCCCAAACAGCACTTCTAAGAACCTTTTGTATAAGATCAAGTGTAGTAGCGTTCTTATAAGTTTAGGATATGGCGGGTGAGGGGAATGTAAACAGATGCGCAAGAAGCGCTGAAATAATATCCCTAAATGGTAAAAGTTTGCAAGTATATTTTGTGGATTACACAGCAGGGTGGCGACAAAGTTAACAACTTTGATGTGGAATGCCCTGTAATAGCTCTTGGGCGGTGTGCCTTTTATCGCCTAGGCTCAGCAGTTTCAGCACCGCCTGCTGTCGCTTAGCGACGGCACTGCTGCTGTGCCTAGAGCTACCGACTGATGGCGCCATGCCCACGGATGGTAATTCGGAGGAGGAGGAGGTGGAGGAGGGGTGGGAGGAGGTATAGTAGGCCTTTGAGACCTGGACCGAGGTAGGCCCCGCAATTCTCTGCGTCGGCAGTATATGACCAGCCCCAGGGTCAGACTCGGTCCCAGCCTGCACCAAGTTAAGTGTAGTAGCGTTCTTATAAGTTTGGGATATGGCGGGTGAGGGGAATGTAAACAGATGCGCAAGAAGCGCATGATGCGCATGGAGCTGGCGTTCCGCTGCCAGGCGAGCTTTCGCCAATCCAAGCCCCTGTCTCTAGGCTACTCCCCAAACAGCACTTCTAAGAACCTTTTGTATAAGATCAAGTGTAGTAGCGTTCTTATAAGTTTAGGATATGCCGGGTGAGGGGAATGTAAACAGATGCGCAAGAAGCGCTGAAATAATATCCCTAAATGGTAAAAGTTTGCCAGTATATTTTGTGGATAACACAGCAGGGTGGCGACAAAGTTAACAACTTTGATGTGGAATCCATGAAAACAACCCAAATTTCTGCCTGACACACCTCGTTTGATAAAGGGACGATGTATGGAGGCAGCTATATGGACGACTTTTGGAGGTAGCAATGGAGACAACGTGTGGAGGCTGCTATGGAGACAATTTAATTTGGATAGTGCCTGTATGTGGCAGTCCCAAACATTTTTCAAACCAGAGGAGCAGGTAGGTGGCCCTCCAGTAAAATGGGATAGATTGAGTGCCTGTATGTGGCAGTCCCAAAAATGTTTCAAACCAGAGGAGCAGGTAGGTGGCCCTCCAGTAAAATGGAATAGATTGAGTGCCTGTATGTGGCAGTCCCAAAAATTGCTCAAACCAGAGGAGCAGGTAGGTGGCCCTCCAGTAAAATGGAATAGATTGAGTGCCTGTATGTGGCAGTCCCAAAAATTGTTCAAACCAGAGGAGCAGGTAGGTGGCCCTGCAGTAAAATGGAATAGATTGAGTGCCTGTATGTGGCAGTCCCAAAAATTGTTCAAACCAGAGGAGCAGGTAGGTGGCCCTGCAGTAAAATGGAATAGATTGAGTGCCTGTATGTGGCAGTCCCAAAAATGTTTCAAACCAGAGGAGCAGGTAGGTGGCCCTCCAGTAAAATGGAATAGATTGAGTGCCTGTATGTGGCAGTCCCAAAAATTGTTCAAACCAGAGGAGCAGGTAGGTGGCCCTGCAGTAAAATGGAATAGATTGAGTGCCTGTATGTGGCAGTCCCAAAAATGTTTCAAACCAGAGGAGCAGGTAGGTGGCCCTCCAGTAAAATGGAATAGATTGAGTGCCTGTATGTGGCAGTCCCAAAAATTGTTCAAACCAGAGGAGCAGGTAGGTGGCCCTGCAGTAAAATGGAATAGATTGAGTGCCTGTATGTGGCAGTCCCAAAAATGTTTCAAACCAGAGGAGCAGGTAGGTGGCCCTCCAGTAAAATGGAATAGATTGAGTGCCTGTATGTGGCAGTCCCAAAAATTTTTTAAAACAGAGGACCGGGTAGGTGGCCCTCCAGAAAAATGGAATAGATTGAGTGCCTGTATGTGGCACTCACAAAAATTGTTTCAAACAGAGGACCGGGTAGGTGGCCCTCCAGAAAAATTAAATGCATGAAGTACTATAGCAAGAGCCAGTGGGCCCTGTCAAAAAATAGCCATTTTCCTCTGCTTTACTGTACAAAGAGGAGGAGAAGGAGGAAAATGAGGAGGAGGAGGAGGAGTGGATCAATTATTCAGGTTGAGCTTCCTTCACCTGGTGGAGATTGGAAATTCTGAGAAATCCAGCCTTTATTCATTTTAATAAGCGTCAGCCTGTCAGCGCTGTCAGTCGACAGGCGTGTACGCTTATCGGTGATGATGCCACCAGCTGCACTGAAAACCCGCTCGGACAAGACGCTAGCGGCAGGGCAGGCAAGAACCTCCAAGGCGTACAGCGCCAGTTCGTGCCACATGTCCAGCTTTGAAACCCAGTAGTTGTAGGGAGCTGTGTGATCATTTAGGACGATGGTATGGTCAGCTACGTACTCCCTCACCATCTTTCTGTAAAGATCAGCCCTACTCTGCCGAGACTGGGGACAGGTGACAGTGTCTTGCTGGGGTGACAAAGCTGGCAAAAGCCTTGTAAAGCGTACCCTTGCCAGTGCTGGACAAGCTGCCTGCTCGCCTACTCTCCCTCGCTACTTGTCCCGCAGAACTACGCACTCTGCCGCTAGCGCTGTCAGAAGGGAAATACTGTTTCAGCTTGTGCACCAGGGCCTGCTGGTATTCATGCATTCTCACACTCCTTTCCTCTCCAGGGATGAGAGTGGGAAGATTTTGCTTGTACCGTGGGTCCAGGAGAGTGAACACCCAGTAATCGGTGCTGGAATAAATTCTTTGAACGCGAGGGTCACGGGATAGGCAGCCTAGCATGAAATCTGCCATATGCGCCAGAGTACCAACGCGTAAGAATTCACTCCCCTCACTGGCCTGACTGTCCATTTCCTCCTCCTCCAACTCCTCCAACTCCTCTTCTTCTGCCCATACACGCTGAACAGTGAAGGACTCAACAATGGTCCCCTCTTGTGTCTCGCCAACATTCTCCTCCTCTTCCTCCTCATCCTCCTCCACCTCCACCTCCTCCGATATGCGCTGAGAAACAGACCTCAGGGTGCTTTGGCTATCAACAAGGGAATATTCTTCCCCCGTCTCTTGTGACGAGCGCAAAGCTTCCGACTTCATGCTGACCAGAGAGTTTTTCAACAGGCCAAGCAGCGGGATGGTGAGGCTGATGATGGCGGCATCGCCACTGACCATCTGTGTTGACTCCTCAAAGTTACTCAGCACCTGACAGATATCAGACATCCACGTCCACTCCTCATTGTAGACTTGAGGAAGCTGACTGACCTGACTACCAGTTCTGGTGGAAGTTGACATCTGGCAGTCTACAATCGCTCTGCGCTGCTGGTAAACTCTGGATAACATGGTCAGTGTTGAATTCCACCTCGTGGGCACGTCGCACAACAGTCGGTGAGCGGGCAGTTGGAGGCGGCGCTGCGCTGCCCTGAGAGTGGCAGCATCTGGGCTGGACTTCCTGAAATGCGCACAGATGCGGCGCACCTTCGTGAGCAAATCAGACAGATTGGGGTATGTCTTGAGGAAACGCTGCACTATCAGATTTAACACATGGGCCAGGCATGGCACATGTGTCAGTCTGCCGAGTTGCAGAGCCGCCACCAGGTTACGGCCGTTGTCACACACAACCATTCCCGGCTTGAGGTTCAGCGGTGCCAGCCACAGATCAGTCTGCGCCGTGATGCCCTGTAATAGCTCTTGGGCGGTGTGCCTTTTGTCGCCTAGGCTCAGCAGTTTGAGCACCGCCTGCTGTCGCTTAGCGACGGCACTGCTGCTGTGCCTAGAGCTACCGACTGATGGCGCCGTGCCCACGGATGGTAGTTCGGAGGAGGAGGTGGAGGAGGGGTGGGAGGAGGAGGAGGCATAGTAGGCCTGAAACACCTGGACCGAGGTAGGCCCCGCAATCCTCGGCGTCGGCAGTATATGAGCAGCCCCAGGGTCAGACTCGGTCCCAGCCTCCACCAAGTTAACCCAATGTGCCGTCAGCGATATATAGTGGCCCTGCCCGGCAGCACTCGTCCACGTGTCCGTGGTCAGGTGGACCTTGTCAGAAACGGCGTTGGTCAGGGCACGGATGATGTTGTCTGACACGTGCTGGTGCAGGGCTGGGACGGCACATCGGGAAAAGTAGTGGCGGCTGGGGACCGAATACCGAGGGGCGGCCGTCGCCATGAGGTTGCGAAAGGCCTCGGTCTCTACTAGCCTATAGGGCAGCATCTCCAGGCTAAGCAATCTGGAGATGTGCACATTAAGGGCTTGGGCGTGCGGGTGGGTTGCACTATATTTGCGTTTCCGCTCCAGCGTCTGGGGTATGGAGAGCTGAACGCTGGTGGATGCTGTGGAGGATCGTGGAGGCGACGATGGGGTTTTTGTGCCAGGGTCCTGGGCAGGGGGCTGACTAGCAGCTGACACAGGGGAAGGAGCAGTGGTGTGCACGGCCGGAGGTGAACGGGCTTGTTGCCACTGAGTGGGGTGCTTAGCATTCATATGCCTGCGCATACTGGTGGTAGTTAAGCTAGTAGTGGTGGAACCCCTGCTGAGCCTGGTTTGGCAAATGTTGCACACCACAGTCCGTCGGTCATCCGGTGTTTCCTTAAAGAACCTCCACACTTCTGAAGATCTAGCCCTCGCCGCAAGAGCCCTCACCACGGGAGCTTCACTAGTTGACAGTGGCGCTGATGCACCAGCTCTGGCCCTGCCTCTCCGTCTGGCCCCACCACTGCCTCTTCCAACCTGTTCAGGTCGAGGACTCTCCTCCGTCTCAGAAGCACTGTGTTCACCCGGCCTCTCAACCCAGCTTGGGTCTGTCACCTCATCATCCTCCGATCCCTCAGTCTGCTCCCCCCTCGGACTTCCTGCCCTGACAACAACTTCCCCACTGTCTGACAACCGTGTCTCCTCATCGTCGGACACCTCTTTACACACTTCCACTACGTCAAGAAGGTCATCATCACCCACAGACTGTGACTGGTGGAAACCTGGGCATCGGAAAATTGCTCAGCAGCAACCGGACAAGTGGTTTGTGACTGTGGGAAGGGTCCAGAAAACAGTTCCTCAGAGTATGCCGGTTCAAATGCCAAATTTTCCTGGGAGGGGGCAGACTGGGGGGGAGGAGGCTGAGGTGCAGGAGCTGGAGGAGTGGGGATTTCGGTGACATGGGTGGACTGCGTGGAAGACTGACTGGTGGTGGACAAATTGCTCGAAGCATTGTCAGCAATCCACGACATCACCTGTTCGCACTGTTCTGGCCTCAACAGTGCTCTACCACGAGTCCCAGTAACTTCAGACATGAACCTAGGGAGTGTAGCTCTGCGGCGTTCCCCTGCTCCCTCATCAGCAGGTGGTGTCTCACCCCGCCCAGGACCACGGCCTCTGACCCCTGCAGTAGTTGGACGCCCACGTCCCCGCCCTCGTCCTCTACCCCTAGCCCTCGGGTTAAACATTTTTAAAATGAGAGTTATAACTTTTTTTTTTTTTTTACTTCTTTTTGTTTTTTTTTGTGTTTTTTTGTGTTTTTTTTTTTTTTGTGTTTTTTGTATTTTTTTGAGTTTTTAAAACCAAACAATCCCATCCTATTGCTATGGCTATTTTCTAGCCAAGTATCAAAGGAAGCACACTACTATGCCAGATGAGATGACACTGAGTTAGTGCCTAATAGAAATCCAACCCCTACTGAATTTTGCCACTTCGGCCTTTGCTATGGATATGTGCGCCACTAAGCGCAGAACACAGCGGTCACAATTTTATCAAAGTGTATGTTAACGCATAGATGGTACCCTGACAATCATGAGAACTGACCCCTGCATTTATGAGAACAGAGCTTCCCATTTTAGTAATTAAATGAAGCAGCAGTTTGAGCATGCATCCTGCCACTCCATTAATTACTTTGGGAATACAGTGAAAACAGTTTTGGCTTTCACAGCCTCTACTATTCACTGTCTATGGGAATGATGGGAATGCCAAGTGCTGTGCTCAGTAATTTCCAACCACTCCCATAAGGATTGAATGGAGCCACATAATGCATCCTCGATATGGGAGGTTCTCATGGGAGATCTGTTCTTGTGATCATTGGTGGTTCCAGCTGACACCTGTGAATTAACATGACGTGAGAAAAAGGATGATTTGCTCTTACAATCATTGGGGGTTTTTATACTGAGTTTTACTTTATTACTTCATTTGCTATTTTAAATTGAAAGAGTACTATCGTCATCCTGGTAGTAGGAGCTCAGTGCCAGAATTGTCTTCTGTTCAAGGAAGGTGGCTTAGAAGGTGCTGATTCTCCTCAGTGTTTTGTGTGTGTAAACTGTGGCTAAGTATTCTGCTGAGTTGCAAATGTTTGAGTCCCACTCGGGTCCTCAGCAGCCCAGCCATGTTGAGCTAGAGTGATAAATGGGCAGCCAGTCAGCTGCTGGAAGCGGTGTCCAGGAACACATTTATATAACTGGCCATTCCCATTACAACTAGTCTTCTCATACCTGTTCCCTGGTATCCCATGTTATTACTTGCTATTCTGTGTATCTGACCTCTGCTACCTTTCCATCCTCTCTCTCTAGTGATTCAATTTTGTACTTTCCCCGCCATCTGGGTTGTAACCCAAATCTGTCTAACTCTGATTGTTTGTCTTTATCTGTTGTTTGTCCCTGTGTTTACACTGGTCTGTCTCAGACCTCCTCTTACCTGTCCGCTCCACCATTCAGCAGCTGCCAGACGAAGTAAGTTCCCTTATCAGGGCGGCTTATATGCTTTAGGCAGATCTGGAGTCAGCAAGGACATTGCAGGGTGAGGTTGCAACCGCTTACCCAGTCTGACAGCTTCAAGTCTGGCTGTGGTTGTGCTGTTTGCTGGACAGGTATCTGACACTGCTTCTGTGCCAATGTGATACCAATCACTTGAGTATGTTACTGCACACCTCCAAGTCTATCACATGGATAATTGAGGAGCAATGTGTTAGAAGCAAACTGTACTTTAGGATGGTCTACATTTTTGTAGGAGAGGACCCTGAATAGCAGTATATTACTGCATTTGTGATATTTTATAAATGAGTATAATTTACTCAAAATACATGACAATATGAGTGTATTTATAGCACAGTTAAAATAGGAATGTTAAAGTTAAAATGATCAATTGCACTTTGCTATGTGCTTTTTTAGAATAGGTGTATCACAAATGAAAAGTGTCTGCAGAAATTCATTATTTAATGTGAACTTACAGTGGAATTGTTAGATTTTATTGTAAGAGTCCATGCTGACCTACATGAGCTCTATCAATGCAAGTCTTCATTAAGATTTACAAGAATACCAAGAGAATCTTTCATTTTGGTGTATACACAATGTATCTTTACCCGTAATTTGGAAAGGAAAAAGCAACCTTTCTTGTCTAAATTGTGTTCCTAATAGGCTGTGTCTCTAGTGGTACAATGTCCTTCAACATGATCCTATAATCTTATTATAAATGTGGTGATCATTCTAGCCGGAGGTGGCTAATAATAAAAATGTGAATTATGTGACTTGTGTTACATTGTGCATAGCTAAAAGTTCTGAATCTATAAGCATGATAAAAATCAATACCCACCATATGATATATTTATTCTTAAATTAAGCATTGATTGCTCTAACATTTTACTCTTGTAGCCTTGGCATGGACATGTCATGAGTCATATATTAATGTAAAATACAGAATTAAAAAGACTTTAATAAAATCAGTTTGAATATAAATTCGGCTTCTAGAAAGTCATATTTTTTGAAAATAATTAAATAATACAGCATTTCTGCTATGAAATTCTAGGACTTTTATGGTAAAGGACTCCCCTTATAAAACAGAACAGAGCGCACTCTGGTTGGCTTGACCACCTGTTCTCTTGAACTTTACCATAGTGGTAGTTCAAGTAATTGCATACTCCGTTATCAGTGCATTGTTATGGATACCTTGTTTAACCTGTTTTTAGGTATGTTTTATTTTATCTTAAGAAAAAAGACTTTCAATAGAATGCGAAAATATGGGGGAAACAAAACTGTTTGCATAACGAACCAAAGTTTTGCAAGAAATTGGACACAAATGCTTTCATTACAGTGTTTTAAATACTTTTTCTTCCCCTGTGAAAACTGAGTGTGGCTTAGCTGGAAAAGGTGTGCTTGCTAATAGGGGATGTCAGCTTAAAGATTTTTTTGGTACCTAGACCATTTTTTATATTGCTGGCCTATTCACAGGACTGTGTGAAGTGTCCTGTGAACAAACAAGAAGCTGAGGGGAATGTTGCCATGTTGGTTGTTTGGAAGACAAAGCTGGTTGTGAAAGTATGTTGAAGGCTCTGCCTCTTAGCTATATAATAGAGAGGACCCATCCTTGAAATTATATTTTATCCCTAGTTAAGCAGTTGCTTTCTTTGAACAACCGTTTTGCAGATTGCAGACCCCTGCTGCTAAAAATGTAACTTTCTAAAATGAAAAATCCTCAAAACCTGTAAACTATATGTTGTGTTGACATACATTATAAGGCAGCCATGACTGATAGAAATAAAGAGATGTATCAATGGTTACTGGTTAATGGTAATTTCCACTTTCAATTGTGTTAACCAGTGCTACATCTTTAGTAATTTAGAGTTGCAAAAATTGCCTGTGGCAATCTGGCACAAGTCACATGACTCTAGGACTACTAACAACAATAGTTAGATAGCACTAGGATAGGTCTATGAGAAAAATTACATCGAATTCAGCCATTTTTCACTCACCAAGTGGACCATCATGGACATACACATTAGAGTAATGTACACCGCAAATATCATATACTATATGCAAGTCACAAATACATCAGAAAAGCACAGAACATACTCATCTTACATATCAGTTAGATATCACAATAAATAACTGTAATTTGAAGGTATTTAAAGGTCAACTTTACTAATATTCCAATGTGGTCTTTTTCCATTTACATACCTATCTGAGGGCTTGTTTTTTCTATTACATTTTTTTAATGTTTGTATTTGTGCTATTTTAAGGCACAAGAAATGTATAAATTCCCTTTAGGAACTCCTGAATGACACATGACATAACTGTTCATCGTGTTGTTGTTACGGATGCATGGAAAGGGCTTATGGGCTATGCCTTTTCCATACATTGTGGGTGACTGTTGTATTATGAAGTAATAACTGCAGTGATCAGTGCCAAAAGGTAACCTGTTATGTGTCGCAATCCAACTTGACCATGGCATATGTGATTGGTCTTCCTGGCTTCAAAAAAATATAAATAAAATAAAGTGTAAATATCTAAACCACCCCCCTTTAACGTTTTTTTCACTCCCCACTTTCAAAAGTATGGAACTTTTTCATTTTTCCATGTAAAGTGCCGTGTGAGAACTTGAATACAATGAATTTGGGGGAAAAATGCATGTGTGAAATTTTCTTGCGGGCTTGATTTTTATGGCTTTCACTTTGTACCCTAAATGACATATCTCCTTTATTCTTTTGTCGGTACGATCACGGGGATACTAAATTTATATAGGCTTTATTGTGTTCTAATACATTTAGAAAAATGTAAATATTCTGTACGAAAAAAATCTCCAATTTTCCATCTTGAGGCACTAATATCTTTTTCATACTTTAGTTCATTGAGCTGTGTGAGGTGTTATTTTTTTGCGAGATGACCATTGCTACCATTTTAAGAACTGTATGACTTTTGATCACTTTTTATTACATTTTTTGGACATTTAGGCACTATTTTCACACTGGAAATTAAACACTGGGAATAACTGTTGTTATTATTATTATTATATTATTATTATATTTTGGTAGATGAGGTGATAGTTAACATTTTTATGATTTTTTATGGATGGGTGTTTGCTGCATATTGCAGCATATTCCACCTTGTACGGAGAGGGCACTCTGTGAGCCCTGTCCGTCAAACTTTTCCCTATGCATTGTACGAATATGGGGTTGAATGCACATATAAATAACTTAAAAATCATAATCATACAATATATATTTAAATATAACAATAATGATCCCGAATGGTGAATGGCATTACAGAAAAAGGGTTCCTATTGCCACTTTATCATTTTTTGTTAGAAAAGTTAATAGAAAGTGATCAAAAGTTTGTACAGTACTGTTCCCAAATGAAAAGTTCAGCTCATTCTGCAAATAATTATTCCATACCCAGCTCTATATTGTGAAGTATAAAAAAGGGAAAAGATTTTTAAATATTGTAAAGGAACAGTATTAAGACATTATGAAAAATTTATATTTGGTATATCTGATGGTATTGACCCCAAAAATAATGGGGATGTGTCATTTGGACCAAGAAGTGATAAACCAATCCCACAGGAAAGTGATGAAACTATAGTGTTTTGTCTATTCCACTGCATTTAGAACTTTATTCCAGTTGCCTAGTACACAGTGTAGAATATTAAGGAACATCACTAGGAAATAGAATTTGGATAACAAACTATTATATAGCTTTGGAAACTAAAAAGGCCTTTGGAAGGTGGGAAGTGAAAAACAGGAACTCTAAAAAGGAAAAGGTTCTGGTCATGCAAAGTCAATTACTTTGGTCCTTTTTGCTGAAATACTATGAGAAATGCAGGGCTTGCATGATGGCAGAATTAAAAAGGAGGGACACTTGTTGACATGGATCATATACCTTGCAAAGGAAATTACTTTAAAGTTCTATTCCAATATTTATATTAGAAACGATAATGAAAGTATTTGTCAGAGACATTTGATTTAAAAACAAAGTTGTGTAACATTGAAAGCCATTTTTATTTCCTTTTCTATAACCAATTTGCATTAGCTGTTCAGTAAGTGAGAATTAGGGCATTCATCTGGAATATTATATTTGCATATTAGCCTCCATTCAGCACATTTGTAGAATACATTAGAGTATGTTATAGAAGCCATTGTACCAAATAATTCATGCTAGCGAAACCACAAATGGTATTATTAACACTGTGGGAAGATAGAGCCAAAATATCTCCATAAAGCCAAAAGGCAAGCTTTAATAAAGGCCACGACAGATCAGTGTTTACTCAAGCGTGAGTCTCATACAAACTGCACATTTTTTGTTATCATCTAACAATAATGTTTTTTAGACATACATTTTATCCCTGTCTAAATCTAATGAAATATATTTGTATATGAAATATTTTTCTATCTTACAAGAATAGATACACTTGTAGTTCGTAGTTTGAAATGTAAAGCTAATTTAATCAATTTTCCTGCAGAAAATATCTAACAGTAGACACTGAGGAAGGCAATTCTTCATCCTTTGGTATAGTAGTCCTGGCAACTATCCAATTGTTGTGCAGTAGTTTTGGCATAGCTTACATAGAATTTGAACACATGGGTTTCCAATCTTTCTAACTAATCAACTGATCTTATAAGTAGTGTTGATCAGGTTGAGTAAAAATATGGGTTCATCGAGTTTGTCCAGATATAAGAAATCAAAGGGGACCTGAATTTTAACACCTCAAAATGGCTGTTAAATAGAGATACTAAGGGCTAGAGGGCTGAAAATGGTGGTCATAACAGGGCAATAGGAAAAGTACTTAAAATACTAACATAACATAAAAAAATAAACAAAGAAGTCATTAAAAAAAGCTGATTTAAAAAATCCAGTTAAATGGATAAGCATAATTCATTGTCAGGATTCGGGATCAGTGGATCCTCTGGAATGCAGGAAGTGGCCGGCTTTTATAAAACTCCTGGAAATGGCCAGCACCAATCTAAAAGGGCTGCCACGCGCATGCCCTAAGTGGTGTGGCCACGCACGTCACGCTGCCAAATCCTGAGCAGGAGTGTGGAGAGGTAAGACTATACGGGGGGATGTTGGGGGCCGTGAAGGTGCCGGGGACTGGAGTGAGGCACGGGTGTACCTGCGACCCAAGACAAGGGTAACGGGGACACATGTGACATTCATATTCAAATTGGTCATTAAAATATAAGCTTATATGTAATTAATTGCTAGGTAGCAATCAGAAGATGGTGAATGGTGCAAAGCTCATTGGGGAGCCTATAGTCACAATGTGACTTGCTGCTTTCCACTGTTTCAGGAGTGAGCATACAAAGGTCTACCGGTTGGACCTCCCTTGCATGGCATTTTTTCAGGCAATTTTCAAAAGAGAACAAGTCATTTGCATGCTGTGCTGCCAGTTCCTGAAGCGAGCAACAATCTGAGCATCACATGCAAACAAAACATGAGCTGCAGAATATGATACACCAAAAAACCATGACCAACAGTTTGAGCAACAGTGATATAACACTCACAACTAATAAATGTATATAAAGTACAATCTTTATTAGTAATATACATACTGTGAGCAGTAAAGGCAAACAATGGACGGACTACAATGGGTTAAAAGCCATGTGTGGTACAATAAATAGCTATTTCTAAGCACATAGGTAGGTAGAAACAGTCATATAGCATTGCGCTAAGCCTACATTCATAAAACTGTAGGGCTGAAAAGGCACACAGCCAAACCCTATAGAAAAAATGACTGAAAGGAAATGAAAAATAAATACCATACCAAGACAGGCCACACATGGAGAGATGCCCGTCACGTGTTTCGCTATGAGCGCTTTATCAAGGGGAGTGTAGGAAGGAAAGACTCCAACATATTTAACAGAGAAACGGACCAATAGAACTAGCTGTACACACCTGAAATGTATAAATACGTGAATGGCAAAAGTACCTAGACCGGGAGGTAGGGGCACACATCGTCCAAGCGGCCGGGCTGCCCAGTGCCCTTGCGCGTGAACTTCAAGTATCGCGAGAATACGGTCTCGATGCAACGAGTGAGCGCACGCGCAGAGGAAAGGAAGTTAGCCGGCCAGCCCATGGCGAACAGCGCAGGGTAAGTATAGAAGCATGTGCAAAAGAATAAAAATAGACCGGACCGGCAGCCCACAATTAATAATGGAAATGCAGAATAAGTATAAAGTGCCAAATATCAGCAAGCGGGCCGGAAATGTAATAAAATTTAATTACTAATTGCCTCATTGTCCCTACAGTTTCCAATTATTTGAAAATTGTACCAAGTGTGGGTAAAAAATACAAAACTATGCATAAGCAAAACGTGCCACCGACGTAATGTATAAAAAGACATAAAATTACAGAATTACAATGCCAATTAAATAAAGTGCTAAATTACGTATGATACAAATAGTATAAAGTGCAATATCATGGAAAAAGTACAATACAGATTATATGCATGAAGAATATAATACAAGTAGTATAAAGTGCATGGTCAAATATGCAGATATCAATGGAACGCATAAATACGGGAATGTGACACAAAGACAAGTAATAAGTACTATACACACCTAGTAAATAACATGTAAATATAACAACACTGGAAAAATACCAATATAAAAATTAATTAAATAAAGTGAACACACAGTGAAGTGCAACCCAGTGACACACACGTGGGGTTCGTGTTTGGGACAAAATTTGGGCTGAAGTCCGGGTCCCAAATTGAATTTTGTCATACCGGTGTGTAAGGGGCTTACAATTGAATTGGATCCCCCTGTGACGCTTACAATGTGGGGTCCGATCATTCTGATCAGTTAGAGCCCGGCCCCAGGGTCCGACGAGTGCATCCAGGCTGGACCTGACTGTAACACACTGCAATACAGTTGTATTTAAGTGTGTTACCACAATGTGAGCTTGAACAATGGATCATAGGATTGCTTGTTCAAGCCCACCTGTAAAAAAAGTTTTAAAACAATAAATAAAGTTTAAATAATAAAATAAATAAAGTGAAAGTCCCTTAAACACCACCATTTCCCATACACATCTAATAAAGTAAAAAAACAAAACAAAATCACAAAACCCCTCACATATTTAGTATTGCTGTAACCGTTACAATCTGTAGATAAATCAGAAACATTATTGGACCCACTCAGTGAATACTGTTTTCATCAAATCCCTTCCCAAAAATATGTTCTACAAATTAATCAAAAAATTTATGAGCACCAAATGGTACTACTGAACAGTTGTCACACAAAAATTAAGCCCTCAACCAGCTCTGTCAACAAAAAAATACTAAAGTTATGCCTCTGAAAAAATGGCAATAGCTTTTCTCTATTTTAGTTTTTCTTTAGTAAAACTGGACAAAGATAATGAAAACTATATAAATGAGGTATTGATGTCATCATGATCCATAGAATAAAGATTATCTATTATTTTTTAGATACAGAGAAAGGCCCCCCATAGGAATGCTAAAAATTTGAAACAAGAATACCGTGTTTTTCGGACTATAAGGCGCCCCGGATTATAAGGTGCACCATCAATAAATGCCTGCTAAAACGTCTAGGTTCATATATAAGACACACTGAATTATAAGGCGCATCGGATTATAAGGATGAATGACCAGCAGGTGGCAGACCTGTGCACAGTTCAAGGCAGCTGTTGTCTGTAAGTACAATTCATATATAAGGCGCACTGAACTATAAGGTGCACCTTTGAATACTGAGAAAATCAAAGGATTTTTTGTGCGCCTTATAGTCCAAAAAATACAGTAGTTGACTTTCCTTTTCTCCACAAATTAAAAAGTTGATGAAACTTTTATGAATAAGCTAAAGTGTCCTAAAATTAAGTATTTGTAAATTATATCTCATCCAGCAAAAAATAAAGATTGCTATGAATAGCACACCTTCACTTCAATGCCATGGCCGTTTACCACTGCATATGGGATATTGGAATAATAATGAAAAATTGAGCATTTTGATATTTTATCTATTGGGATTGTGTATATTTTTTTGAAAAAATACAATTATTTAGCCCCCAAAAAATTACAATTTAAAAATTGAATCTCCATTTTGTTTTAACCCCCGTGAAACACTTTAAGGGTTAACAAACTTCATATAAGTTGTTTTACATACATTGATGGGTGTAGTTTCTATAATGGAGTAATTAAGGTGGTTTTACTATTATTTAGGCCTCTCAAAGTGACTTTAAACCTAAGAAGGTCTCTCAAAGTATGACTTTGCGTTTTGAATAAAAATGTGAAAAATCGCACATAAAGTTTTAAGTCTCATAACTTACTTATTGAGAGGATGGTTAAAAAACATTCTAACATAAAACAGACATTCAGTAAATGTTAGTTATCAAGTTATTTTGGTGTTATGACTATGTGTTGGATAAGTAGAAAATGTAGAAAATAGAGAATTTTTCAAAATTTTCACCAAATATCTTTTTTTTTCAGAAATGAACACAAAACATATCACCCAAATTTTTCAAATAACACAAAGTGCAATGAAAACAACCTGAGAATCACCTGAAAGCATTCCAAAGTTATAACCACTTATAGTGACACATGGGCGTGTCAGGATGCTGTAAAATGGCCATATCGTTAAGGGGTTAAACTACATTGTGTGAAATTCTCAATTAAATTAACAAAAATCTCACCACAGAGAAACCAGCTAACAATTGCAGCACATAACCAGCGAATTGCTAGATGTTATGTGAGGTCTGCTTATCATGCAGTCGCTTCCATTTGGTCTCCTCATTCTATGCCAACCTGATATTTGAGGATTTAATTTAATTGCGCTATCACCGGTGTCATGGGTCATTTCTTTCATCACTTAGAAGATTTCATTTTCTTGGTAAACTCTATCACTCAGCGGCAGAAGATCTGTCACTAAATGTTGCTTGTGCATTTTTCAGGGACCCAATTTTGCACATTATTTATCATCTAGTCATCTCCAAGGCTAACAGTTCGAAGCTATTACTTTATCAAACATCATGTCCTTTAACATGAACTAAGTTGGTGTTTTTTCTGTATTATCTTTAGGACAGGACTCATTTGAGCAGACTTTCAGGGAACATCATCATATTTGTACTTGCTGCTTGCAAACCTTTTTCTGAGCTGTCTTAGCAGCAGTGCAGCTAAAATTAAGATACCAGAGGATTTGTAAAGGCTGATATTGATGTGATGTATATTTTATGTTTTCCAGCTGTCCATTTATAGGGACAGAAGAAAGGCACAGTTAGGATTATCATTTTGCCAACCTAATTGAAATGCAGCCATTCTACTTGTGTATTCCTATGTGCCCAGATTTTAATGTCTAATCTAGCAAATCTATCCATCAAATGGAGGCTGAAGCTGTGAGACAAATCTGGCTTTGTGGTTTTTGACTCTTGTTTCTATTGTGCGAACTATCTTACACACACAATTTAAAGGAACGATGATTAGACATACGTTTGGAAGTGACGTACAGTGCATTTTTTTTTGCAACACCAAATGACAAAATAACTTGTGTGATGCAATTATATTCATCTAGGTTTTTGTTGTTTTGGAATAAAGAAATGAGCAAATTGGCAAAAAAATGTAATGCCCTGACATGTATAATGTTCTAACATATTTAATGCAGTAGTCTAAAATTTAAGGAGCAACTGTAAAGTTTTTTTTTACAAATCAATAGCTCTTAGGATGTAGAACCACTTTGCCTATTTCTTTGTTACATATATCCAGCAGTTTCTTTGCTATACCCCTCAGATTATCTCAGTGCTCCAGTAGCTGCTTCCTCTGCCTGTGCTGACAAGCCCTGTTAATCTGTAGTTTGTTTATCTGTCGGACTTCTTGAGGGGAGGGGCTACTGTTCCTTGCACACAGAGGAGAAGGTTATGTGACAGAGCTCTCTGTGTATGTAGCAGAGCTGGCTGTATTCAGAACTGTGGATAAAGGTGTCTCCTGAACAGAATAGTGAGGTACAATATCTCCCCTGTTCCCTATCAGTCCCTCCATCCCAGTCTGTGATTCTACAGAACTTTCTATGTCTCTCTCTGCACCTCATGCTGCAGCCCTTCCCCCTCCTTGCAGTCAGCACTTTGTGCACTGTGCAGATAAGTTATTAACCCTTAGTGCTCATGCAGCACAGGCTATGCACTGTACCACTACATGTTCCCTGCTTCTCCATGTGATTGAAGCTGCTAGCCTGGTCAACAAATAAATCCTGTATGTGCGCTGTGCAGTGTTCACTGGATTGATTTGTGGGAAACTAAATGGATTTATTGCTAAATTACTTTGAGAGAGAATACAAGGCATCATGGGATCAGCGTGCTAACTGGCCTCAGCCTGAAGGCATAGACCGGCAGAAATTAGTCTCCACCCACTTCACCTCTGGTAAGAAAGATTTTTGTCAAACACTTTTAGAACAAAAAATGCCATAACTTTGGAAAGAAAAGCGTAACCAGCCCAATATGGGTAACGATCTGTTTTTTTTGGAAAGGGGAGAAATCACATATAATAATTTGGTAAAATCACTATATCTTAAGATGTTTGAAATTTGTTTCCAAATGTTCTGACGTACTTATCGATATGCTTTTATAAATCCAACTTGAATTGGTCATTTTTAAACACAGTTCCACATAAGAACTCCAAAAAGTTCTCCAAATATTCAGATGTATATATTTGGTCATATGTTACAAGTAGTCACTTGGATATAGTCCCACATAGTAAAGCTGAAACAAAACACCAAAGCTAGATATGAAATACAACTCTTCTATGTTTTCCGTCTGATCGATACTCCACTAACAGTGTTGTCCCATAGCGTGTAGTCTCTTCATTGAGCCCAGGAATGAAACTGAGGCTTGGGTTGTAGCCCACCCGCTGTAGGGATCTTGTGGCCAGTAAACAAGTGTTCACTGAAAAAGGAGATATCAGGAGTGATGCCCAATTCTTGACTACATTTTCTGAGGGCTGTATCCTCCTGCAGGGTGATAATACTCTGTAGTGCTGCTTTGTAGAATATGCATCTTTCCACTAGGCAACAATTGGGTCTTTTATTTTAGCCTCTTTCAGGTGTCTTTCTTAAGACAAAGGTGACTGCCCAACCCAGGAAACATGGAGTTGATGTATCCAGCAACCTGCTCTAATGTCTGAAAACAATGTCTGGGAACAAAAAAATGTTATCATTGCAGGCATTTGAATGGGTAAGACTCCCCTAAACACCTCCTATTTTGAGGGTCCTTGCCCATCTAATCACCTGGAAGGATAATACTTTTTCATTACTTCTATGTTTTCCCCACACATTTTGACATAGCAGTGTCTTTGTGCCTAATGTATTATTAACATTGTCTCTAATACATTGATAGAACTAGAAAATTGTCATCCTAACATAGCTCAGTGGTCACTAGCATGTGATGAGGTGTACCACCCATGTAGTGAGATAGAGGAGTTTCTAATCTCATATGTGTTTTCAGTGACCAAACATCTGAAGGTTTCTCTAGTTCTGATGAAGGAACAGGCTGTACAAATGATACATCTATAAGTACTTGTCAGGTTTTTTCATAGTGGCTTTGAATGAGGTGATCGCAAAGATTTTTTCTTCTCCAATAAGTCACCGATTTGCAGAGTTTCCATTACTTCTGTTTGTTTGGAATCATAGGTGCGTATGGGGCAACGGCCTCCTGAGGATTCCCTTATAGAAAGAAATAAAATATTCATTCTCTCTTTGTGTTTACACTTATCACTAATCTGAACATCATGTAGCATAATCCTCTCATTGACTACAATGTAGGTAGACAATTCCACTACATATGGGTTTAGCACCCTATAAACATATGTTCTGCTCTTCTGTGGTAAGTTTTTGACACTGAAAATGATTGAATAGCCTTTATGGCTCTTAAGTAGGCTATAAAATGTAGCCAAAGTTGGTTGTAGTGGGCACATGAGTTTAAATCCACCTTTATATTCTTGGGCATTTTGGAATTTTCCTTCAGTCCCACTAAAAATTTTATTGTGGGTTTAGTGTCCAAAACAATTTTGGCGCATTGGCGCCAGCTTGCACGCTACAGAAATCGAAGGGCGGGCCGTCGGCCAACCAGACAGATTTGGATAACGTGCGTGATTTAACAATTAGAAATCTGTCACAAGACACGCACTTACATGCACCGGGAAGAAGCAGGTGAACTCCGGCGGACCTCGGCACAGAAGCGACAGATGCAGGAACTCGGGCACATGAGCTAAGTGAATTGCTGCAGACCCGAATCCTCATCGGACAATGCACCCCGGTGTTAGTAAATCAGCCCCAATGATTGAAAATCACAATGTTCTTTCCCTTATTATAAGATTTCAGTACTGAGTTACGATCAAGCTTAAGTTGTAACAAGACGCAGAGTTCAGCCAGGCTAAGGTTATTCACCTATAAGCTGTAATTTTTCGACTTCTTTTTTTAAGGTCACCATTTGGTGATCTATTGGATTTGACGCCATAGTTCAGCGAATTCATCTTGAGATTACTGGTGTACCGTTACTGGTGCACCACAAATAGTATTTGCATTAAGCATATTAAACTATTAGTGACCTCATACCTAACCTTTGCTTAATGGCCATTGTACACAACAACTCTGGCTGTCCTATCCATCTCCAGAGCAGGGGAGAATTCAAATTTTCCTAGTAGAAACAATATTTAAAAAGAAACAGTCACTACATTTTCACAAATAATACTATTGGCAGGTTCCCACAGAACTGTATTAACTAACTGACACATTTCTTTTAGCTAAAAATTGTTACCCCCGACACCCTCATAAATTAACTTTATCTTTTATTAACTGTCATCAGAAGGGGTTTGGCCTGATCGGCTGGACCCTCCCATCTACACCTCATGTATTTATCTGATCACATGAAGTCACAGCATGCCTCCATGGATTCATACTCCTCCCCATGCCTCCATGGAGGCATGCTGTGATTTCATATGATCAAATGCATACATGGGGTAGATGTTGCAATTATAACAGGACTTAGATAACATCACTCTGTTTAAATAACAAAAAGTAGAAGGTAGTATCTACTAGATTATAGTGGTACCTAGTAGATAGTTGCAGTTCGGCTAGACCATGAAGTTTGTTTCGTTCCGCAGTTATAAATACCCTTGCAGATGGGTGCCTTAATGGATACAATACTATGAGAGGTGAGCTTGTTTTTTCCACTTCATATAACAAATTGTAGCACAGCCATGATCCTAGGGCTCTGCTGTGATCTACATTGGGTAATGTGAATAACAATGCAAATGATTGTTAGGATAGGGTACACACAAGACAGGGGAAGGTGAGCCCTGAGCTTACCCCAACCTCTGTCCCTTCCTATAGCCCCCCCACGCTAAACCGTGGGGCGACTACTTGAAGACTCGGAATATACTGAGTAAGTGTGGATAAGGGCAAACACAAACAGACTGACAAACATAGAACATAAAAGAATAGTAAACAAGCCGGAGTCACAACTAGAGGGAACGTCAAAGGCAGAATCAGTAAGCAAGAGTCAAAGTCCAAAAACTAGCCGAGTTAACAACAATATAGATACAGATACTGAGCAATACAAACGAGCAGCAACCAGGGAGAAAGGGATTTTCAAACACTGGCACTGGGAACTAGTGAAGCTGCAATTTATGCAGCCAGAACTCCACCTCCAGAATCTGATAGGAGCTGGACAGTACCTGGGAATTAACCCCTCACGGTGCAGAATAACCAGGCACCCAGCAGAGGTTCAAAGTCCCAGCCCCTCCTAGACAGCGCGAGATCTTAGCAGCCGCTGCCCAGGACGAGAGGTGGAGTTTGCGCGGATACGCGCCGGGGTACGGAGAACGCTGCTGGCACCACCAGAAGAACCAGAAGTCCCAGCAATCTCCCTAGCGAACCTGACAGTACCCCCCCCCTGACGGGGGGCCTTCGGACCCCTAGATCTTAAAGATGGCTTCTGAGGGTTGGCCTGATGAAACAACCTGAGCAACCGTGGAGCATGAACATCTCTAGCCGGAACCCAAGACCTATCCTCAGGACCAAAACCCTTCCAATGGACCAGGTACTGCAGGGAGTTACCTACCCATCTGGAATTCACCACTTTTTCCACTTCAAATTCCAGATTCCCCTCCACAATAGATGGAGAAGGAGGGTCAGGAAGAGGCAACACAGGCTCCACATAGCGCTTAAGAAGACTTTTATGGAAGGTGTTATGAACCCGCCACCCTGCTGGAAGTGTAATCTTAAAGGAAACCGGGTTAACCATATGAGTGACAACAAACGGACCCACAAACCTGGGCGCAAACTTCAAAGAGGGGACCTTCAATTTAAGGTTTTTCGTGGATAACCACACTTTATCCCCCACCACAAACGTACCAGAGTTAGTGAGCCTTCTTTCAGTCTGTTGGACCATAGAATCTTGTGCCCTCCGAATACTCTCCCGAACTTGTGACCAGAGCGAGCGTAACTTGGATGCAATAGCTTCCGCTCGAGGAATATTAGAGACCGGCACAGATGAAAAAGAGAAACGTGGATGAAAACCATAATTGCAGAAAAACGGAGATACCTGTGTGGACGAACTACAGTGGTTATTAATAGCAAATTCTGCCAACGGAAGGAATTTCACCCACTGGTCCTGACTGTCCGAGACAAAGAGTCGCAGATATTGAATCATCTCCTGATTCATTCTCTCGGACTGACCATTAGACTCAGGATGAAACGCAGAGGAGAACGACAGATTAACTTCCAGTCTAGAACAGAATGCTCGCCAAAATTTGGAAACAAATTGTACGCCCCTATCAGACACAATATCATCTGGTATACCATGGAGGCGTACAATATTCTGTATAAACAAATCAGCCAATTCTTCAGCTGAGGGTAACTTTTTTAATGGAACAAAGTGTCCCATCTTGGAGAAACGGTCCACTACCACCCAAATCACTGTATAGCCTTGAGATGCTGGCAGATCAGTGACAAAATCCATTGACACTTTAGACCATGGCCTGGTGGGAACTGGAAGCGGAAGAAGAGGCCCCTCAGGACGTCTCCTGGGAGTCTTTCCTCGCGCACAGACCTGACAGGCTTGGACAAATGTGTGCACATCTTTAGTCATGTGAGGCCACCAGTAACTTCTCTTTACGAGATCCAAGGTACTCCGCATACCCGGATGACCTGCCAATACTGAGCAATGCGTCTCCTCCAACACTCTCAAACGACAAGAAATAGGAACAAACAATTTGCCTTCCGGAAGGTCTTTGGGTGCAGATTTTTGTCCTGCTAAAATTTGAGAGGAGAGGTGGGAGGAGACAGCTGCCAACACAACACCTGGAGACAAAATATTACTGTCCGTAGTCGCTGGAAGCTCAGGAGTCCCAAAGCTACGGGACAAGGCATCAGCCTTCACATTTTTTGACCCAGGTCGGTAGGTGACCACAAAATTAAAGCGAGAGAAAAACAAGGCCCACCTAGCCTGACGTGAGTTCAAACGCTTAGCAGTATCCAAATATACTAAGTTCTTATGATCTGTGAGCACAGTTATCGGATGAAGAGCTCCCTCCAAAAAGTGTCGCCAGACTTCAAATGCCCACTTAATGGCAAGGAGCTCTCGATTACCAATATCATAATTCCTCTCACAAGAGGAAAACTTTCTAGAGAAATATGCACAGGGCCTCAGTCTGGTGAGAGTGGAGGACCCCTGAGACAACACTGCACCTACTCCTACCTCGGAGGCATCAACTTCCACAACAAACGGTAGAGAGAGGTCAGGTTGAACCAAAACTGGGGCTGACGAGAATGCCGCTTTTAAAGTTTCAAACGCTGAGCAAGCGGCAGGGGACCAGTTGTTTGGATCAGCACCCTTACGGGTTAGATCCGTGAGGGGTTTGGCGATCACAGAAAAGTTCTTTATAAAGTTCCGATAATAGTTAGCGAAACCTAAAAATCGTTGAAGGGCCTTAAGATTTGTAGGCCGAACCCAGTCCGTGAGCGCCTGAACCTTACTCGGATCCATCTGTACATCAGAGGGAGTCACAACATAACCTAAGAAGGAAACCTTCTGGACGCAAAAAACACACTTTTCCAGTTTAGCGAAGAGGTGGTTTTTGCGCAACCTGGTAAGTACTTGGCGGAGATGTTGCTGGTGAGAAACCATATCAGGAGAAAAAAATCAAAATATCGTCTAGATACACCACCATAAACACACCGATGTAATCATGAAAGATGGAGTTCATAAAACCTTGAAAAACCGCTGGGGCATTACTCAAACCAAAAGGCATAACCAGGTATTCAAAGTGCCCCAAAGGTGTATTAAATGCGGTTTTCCACTCATCCCCTTCTCGGACCCGAATCAGGTTATAAGCCCCTCTGAGATCTAATTTAGAGAAAACTTGGGCCCCAGAAACCTGATTTAAGAGATCCGGGATCAAGGGGAGGGGACCTGAGTTTTTTACCGTTATCTTATTTAATTCTCGATAATCAATACACGGCCGTAAACCACCATCTTTTTTCTCAACAAAAAAGAACCCGGCCCCAGTGGGCGACTCAGAGGGACGAATATGTCCGATTGCCAAACTCTCCTCAATATAGCTCTTTAGTGCCTCCCGTTCTGGCACCGACAAGTTATATATACGACCCTTAGGCAATCTAGCATCGGAAAGAAGGTCAATTTTACAATCAAACTCCCTGTGAGGAGGAAGGACTTGGGACAAGGGTTTAGAAAACACATCTGAGTAGTCAGAGAGAAAACCTGGAAGACTCTGATCTTCCGTCACTACTGTACATAGTGAAACTCTGGTCAGGTGTTCCTTACAGTGAGGACCCCAATGAACCAGCTCCAGAGTTTCCCAATTAATTACCGGATTATGGATCCGGAGCCAGGGTAGACCAAGAATGACATTTTCAGACAGGTTTTCCATAACTAGGAAAGAACACCATTCTTCATGCATAGCTCCCACCATAAGCTTCATCTGCGGGGTTCGGAATTTGATCAACCCTGCCTGTAGAGGGGTCAAATCCGCACCCGACATCTGGATAGGAGTGGACAATGGAATCAATGACATGCCAAACTGAGAGACAAAATTATAATCGATTAAATTAGTCGCAGCACCTGAATCCAAAAAGGCGCGACCAGTGCAGGAAACAGACTGAAACTTAACCGTACAAGGTAAATACATTCTAGCCACAATAGGGAGTACCTGAGCTCCTAAGCAGTCCCCCCGACTACTGCTTAGGAGCGGAAGTTTTCCTGCTGCTGCCTCTTGGAACAGGTGTTGATCTGATGATCAGGACTTCCACAGTAGAAACAAAGATGGCGTCTCACTCGACGTTGCTTCCGCTGTGCAGGAGAGATGCTATCCAGCTCCATGGATTCCAATTCTGGACTACCCGGAGACGGACTGGCCGCTGGCTGACAGTCCGAGGACACCCGAGGTGATCGCCTGGATCTTAGGCGACGATCAACTCGGATGACCAGAGTCATAGCATCATCTAATGTCTGAGGCTCGGCATAAGCTAAGACTAAGTCCTGTACTCGGTCTGACAGTCCGGACATAAATTGGTCTTTTAGGGCGCAGTCATTCCATTGCGAGTCAGTCACATACTGTCTGAACTGGGCACAATACTCTTCTGCTGTCCGTTTTCCCTGACACAGAGATCTAAGGTGGGAAACTGCAAGTGCTCGACGGTCAGGTTCGTCATAAATCTGGCCTAAAGCAGAAAAAAAAGCGTCAAGAGAAGAACGGGATGGAGAGTCAGGTGGGAGAGAAAAAGCCCAATTTTGCGGATCCCCACGCAACAGGGAAATTACCACGCCCACCCTTTGAATCTCTGTGCCCGATGAACGAGGGCGTAAAGAAAAGTAAAGTTTACAGCCCTCCCGAAATGAAAAAAAATGCTTTCGGTCACCAAAAAACACGTCAGGGAGAGGAACCTTAGGTTCAGGTATGGGTGGCAGTGGATCCTGCGGTGATGTCTGCCGTGGAACCTGCATAGATTCCTGAATTTGGAGACGGGAAGCTAGATCCTGAACAAACTGAGTTAGGGTCTGGACCTGAGCGACCACAGCTGACAAAGGCTCCATGGAAGGAGAGAATGTAGCAGGTCGGATACAGGATGCAGACCTATGTGTGGCCAGTGTTTCTGTTAGGATAGGGTACACACAAGACAGGGGAAGGTGAGCCCTGAGCTTACCCCAACCTCTGTCCCTTCCTATAGCCCCCCCACGCTAAACCGTGGGGCGACTACTTGAAGACTCGGAATATACTGAGTAAGTGTGGATAAGGGCAAACACAAACAGACTGACAAACATAGAACATAAAAGAATAGTAAACAAGCCGGAGTCACAACTAGAGGGAACGTCAAAGGCAGAATCAGTAAGCAAGAGTCAAAGTCCAAAAACTAGCCGAGTTAACAACAATATAGATACAGATACTGAGCAATACAAACGAGCAGCAACCAGGGAGAAAGGGATTTTCAAACACTGGCACTGGGAACTAGTGAAGCTGCAATTTATGCAGCCAGAACTCCACCTCCAGAATCTGATAGGAGCTGGACAGTACCTGGGAATTAACCCCTCACGGTGCAGAATAACCAGGCACCCAGCAGAGGTTCAAAGTCCCAGCCCCTCCTAGACAGCGCGAGATCTTAGCAGCCGCTGCCCAGGACGAGAGGTGGAGTTTGCGCGGATACGCGCCGGGGTACGGAGAACGCTGCTGGCACCACCAGAAGAACCAGAAGTCCCAGCAATCTCCCTAGCGAACCTGACAATGATGAGTCCACAAGGAAGGATAACGACTCACAGCACGTTTAGGCTTAGCACTAGAGATGAGCGAGCACTAAAATGCTCGGGTGCTCGTTATTCGAAACAAACTTTTCCAGATGCTCGAGTGCTCGTCTCGAATAACGAGCCCCATTGAAGTCAATGGGAGACCCGAGCATTTTTTAAATAAAACTGAACAGTAAAAGAACAGTGCAAAAAAAAAAAAATCCAGATGTTTGCAGATGTTTTACTCGTAAGAACACATTGAAATAACACTATTCTTCACTTTGCAGGTGTTCGTGCGTGTCTCCCGCTAAGTTAGGAGATGTGCACGAACATCTGGAATGTGAAGAATAGTGTTCTTTCAATGTGTTCTGCACTTAAATGCTCCTGTGTTCACTGTTTTTAATGTTTTAATTCTATTCTTCACTTTGCAGGTGTGCGCGCGTGTCTCCCGATAGGTTCGGAGGTACGCGCGTACAGCTGCAAAGTGAAGAATAGAATTAAAACATTAAAAACAGTGAATACAGGACCATTTAAGTGCAGAACACATTGAAAGAACAATATTCTTCACATTCCAGATGTTCCGAACATCTCCGAACCTAGCGGGAGACACGCGCGAACACCTGGAAAGTGAAGAATAGTGTTATTTCAATGTGTTCTTACAAGTAAAACATCTGCAAACATGTGTAATATTTTTTTTTACAATAAAATACTTTTATTCAATTTATTTTATTAATTTACTGCTCGATCTCGAGCCGGCGAGATACTCGTCCGAGTAACGAGCCGGTCCGAGTATGCTAATACTCGACCGAGCAGTATACTCGGACGAGTATACTCGCTCATCTCTACTTAGCACTTAAGCCTTCCTCAGGTGATGAAATGAAAACATTGCCTCTTTTCACTACCTTGAAAGGCAGCCCCCTTAACACCAAGCATGACTTACAAGAAGCATAATAATATGAGCCAAACCAGCATATCTATTCCACAAGGAACAGATTCCCAACTTTAGACAGCACTGTTTCAACCTGGTTCGGTCTCTTCAGTACAGTGTAGAGAACTGGTTTGACTGGTGAAAGGCTATTGACCAGGGTCAGGATGTAAGAGTTATCCACATTATAGGCGTTGATGCTCCACTAGTGAAATCTGGGAAATAATTAAACATGTTTCTAGGGTGGGAAAAGGAAAACAATAGGGTCATTTACTAAGGGTCTGATTTGCACCATTTTTCCATGAATTGCCTCGGGATTTTGGCGCACGCGACCGGATTGTGGCGCATCGGCGCCGGCATGCATGCGACGGACATGGAGGGCGTGGCCGTCAGAAAACCGGCATTCGGCAAAAACGCCGAATTTTTTTAAAAAAAGGTGTCGCTTGAAATGCGCTTACCTGCACCAGGAATAGGATCGTGAACTCCAGTGAAATCTGACGGACTTCAGCGCAGCAGCGACACCTGGTGACATCGGGCGCTCTACCTTAGTGAATCGCCGGAAGACCCGAATCCTCGACAGAGAATGTGTCGCTGGACCGCAACAGGACCGGGTAAGTAAATCTGCCCCCAATGTCTCTTTTCACTGTCTCTTAACACAAAGCATGACTTACAAGAAGCCTAATGACATAATGTTGGATTCGGCCAAACCAGTATATCTATTCCAGAAGGAACAGATTCCCAGCCAAACCAGTTCCCTACGCTGTACTGAAAAGACCCAACCAGGTCAAAACAGTGCTATCTACAGTTTTGAATCTGTTCCTTCTGGAATAGATATACTGGTTTGGCTTAATCCCATATTAAGTTATTAGGCTTTTTGTTAAACTTGCTTGGTGTTAAGGGGGTTGTCTTTTAAAGTAGTGAAAAACATGTTTGTGTATTTCCCAGAATCCCCTAGTGGAGCATCAATGGCTATAAGTCTCCATACGCCTATATCGCTGCCTTCATTGGCAAACTCTCCATAAGGAGAATTCTTACTTCCTGACTCAGGTGATAAAAAAAAATGAATCCCTACAATGGCATTTATGGTGTTTAAATTTTGTCAAGCAGACAAAACAACCCCCACCCCATTTGTGTGATCCAGAGCAGGATAGGAAGAAGACACTGCATGATTGATGTGTGAGTAGGCCAAAACACATTGGGGCAGATTTACTTAATTCAGGGAAAATCGGAGCAAATCGGAAATATTCGGGTAACACATCGGGAAAACGCGAATCGGGCCCTTAGTAAATGACCCCCATTAGGTCATATTACCATGTGAAAAACAATTACAGCAGAAGGCAATGTCATTCCGTTAATGTGAAAACAAAAGGTAAAGTTATTTCAATTTATAGAAGGCAGAGGAATGCAGAAGCTGAATATAACTGCAGTGAACTGTAAGCATTTTTTTGAGGGGCAGACATGGGCACTCATTGAACCTGCCAAGTGAACCTATGAGAGCAGAGATAGGTTAACTATTAACCCCTTAACGCTCTGCGCCGTAGCTCTACGGCGCAGAGGTATAAGGGATGTATGAAGAGGGCTCACGGGCTGAGTCCTCTTCATAAAAAGGTGGGGGTTTTTGCAAAATGCATAAAACCCCCACCGCTAATAACCGCGGTCGGTGCTAGCACCGATCGCGGCTATTAACCCCCCCCGTTGCCGCCGGAAAAGTCGCCGCCATCTTTTTTTCGATTGCCACGCCCCCGAACGTCATCGGGGGGCGGCGATCGGTTGCTATGGTAGCCTCGTGTCTTCTTTTGACACGAGGCTATCTGGCATCTGCAGATTCGTTACAATGAGCCAGTGGCTCATTGTAATGAATGTGCTGCAAAAATGCCATATATTGCAATACAGAAGTATTGCAGTATATGGTAGGAGCGATCTGACTATCTAGGGTTAATGTACCCTAGATGGTCTAAAAGATAGTGAAAAAAAAAAGAAAAAAAAAAGTTTAAAAAATAAAAAAAATTAATAAAATATTAAAAGTTCAAATCACCCCCCTTTCCCTAGAACGGATATAAAACATAATAAACAGTAAAAATCACAAACATATTAGGTATCGCTGCGTCCCAAAATGCCCGATCTAGCAAAATATTAAAACGGTTACAGGCGGCGGTGACCTCCGAGGCGGGAAATGGCGCCCAAATGTCCGAAATGCGACTTTTACACCTTTTTACATAACATAAAAAATGAAATAAAAAATGATCAAAATGTCGCACAGACCTCAAAAGGATAGCAATGAAAATGTCGCCTCATTTCGCAAAAAATGACACCTCAAACATCTCCGTGCGCCAAAGTATGAAAAAGTTATTAGCATCAGAAGATGGCAAACATTTTTTTTTCTTTTTTGTACACATTCGTTTAATTTTTGAAAATGTATTAAAACACAATAAAACCTATATAAATTTGGTATCACCGCGATCACACCGAACCAAAGAATAAAGTAGGCATGTTATTTGGAGCGAAGAGTGAAAGTCGTAAAAACTGAGCCCACAAGAATGTGACGCACGTGCGTTTTTTTTTCAATTTTTCCACATTTGGAATTTTTTTCTGGTTCGCAGTACACGGCATGTTAAAATAAATAACATTACGGGAAAGTAAAATTTGTTACACACAAAATAAGCCCTCACACAGGTCTGTACACGGAAAAATGAAAAAGTTATGGATTTTTGAAGTTGGAGAGCGAGAAATGAGCCGAAAAACCCTCCGTCCTTAAGGGGTTAAACTATTGTTTTTGTATTTTTGAGAAACAATGGCAAAGGGACTTAGTATTGGATGTTCAAATGGAAGTAACTAGGTGAACATAATTATTGCTAGCACTTGCAATTATTTGCCCAAATCCACCACCTTCATTCCAGTGGGACGTGAAGGGGCATGTAGGGGGGGCGCGGCCAGTTGAGTGGAGGACATGGCGGGGAGGTGCGGCGCGTTACTGTCCCAGCATCTGTGCAATCGCTGCTGCCAGCGACTTTTCACTGCAAAGATGCAGTGTTGGGGTTATCATACACCGGCGCACAAGCACCGCCATATGATAAATATCCTCCATTTTTTTTATTCCTTATTCCAAAAATTTTAATTTAATGAATAGATAAAACACAATGAAGACTTCAGTGGAAGAAGTTTCATACTCTAAAGAATAACCCAGGTGTGCAAAAATCCACACAATTCCCTGGGGAATTAAGTTAAAAAAGTAAAAAATATATAAATAGGATGTCCCATGTCTTGTGTTGACACCTGAATGGTCAAAGTGTTTTTGGATAAAGGGTCCTGTAGTTTACTTGGAGACACAATATTTTTAATGGATCTTGCCTTTCTAAAGACAATCTTTGGATTTACAGGAATTAGATCTCCAAGGTAGGAATATTTTCCTTTGACCCCCCCCCCCCCAATGTTTATGGAGGATTTGTTTAGGTGTACTTCCCTTCAACACAGAGTAAATTGTCAATGTAAAGTAAACATAACATGATCTTTCCAATGCGCTGATTGACAATACTTCCAGATTCAAAAATAGGAAGTCACTCTCCTGTTTTGTAACTCCTAGATTGCATTTCAAGAATCTTTGAGGTAGGAAGGTAAGTTGATAATTTCTTGCAGGAGCAAATCAACAAAATGCAATAACTAACTTTATTGGGAGCCCAGGAGCCAATACCTGAAGCATTACAATGAGTAATATATTCATCTGTGATGAGTATATTATTTTGTTACTGGAGGTAATCGAGTTGTAGGGGGTCTAGTGGGGCCTTACTCTAAAAAAGAAATATGGGAAGTGGAACTAGTGGGGGAAATGGGAAGGGAAATAGGACTGGGAGAGGTCTCCCCTAATATACCTTCATAAGTTCGGCAACATTGTGGATGGAAATGTAGAACAGTAGTTTCTCTTTCACCAAATCTTATATAGTAAGGGCAAATAGATTGAGATTTGTAGATTTGTAGATCTCAGAGATATGGAGTAACATGCATTGAGATATGGATGAAAGCGCATTGACAGTATGGGGATTGACGGATCGAGAGTGGGCTAAGGTTGGAGAGACTGGCTCTGTTTAGAAGGTTGAGGTGTGGATTTAGTCTTTTTATAAGAGGATTTGCATATCATCCTGGAATGCACAATACATGGAGAGTTATGGTTGATGAAAGAAGAAATAATGTATTGTATTTTGTATGTATTTCTTTATTCCTTTCATTTTCTATACGCATGTGTCTTTGCTCAAAGTTCCAGATCTAGTGTGGGTGCTGTAGTGGGTGCTATACTGGAAGTATTGTAACTATTTTTAAATTTATGAGTTAAAAAGATGCTACATAAGAAATCTTTATGTCCCGGGAAGCTGTATTGCAATAAATGATGGGACATCCTATTTATATATTGACATATTTTTTAACTTTATTCCCCAGGGGATTGTGTGGATATTTGCACACCTGTGTTATTCTCCAGGTTATGATAAATATTTCTTACCGACATAAAACAAATGTCCGCTGGACATTTCAAAATGTCCCCAAAATGGTGCAACAATTGCAATCCGACAAAAAAAATTTTTAAAAAAAGAAAGAAAAAACTGGAAGAAAAATAAAGATAAATGACTCCCAAAATGTAATTTTCAAGCTCACTCACATATTCATATATGTTCACCTATCTGTTTCTTTATTTGCTACCATGTGAACACTTGATACTAGGTCCTTTTGCCTTTGTTTCTCAAAAATGCAAACACAAATAAGTTGACCTATCTCGATTTCCATAGGTTCACTTGGCAGGTTAGTGTCTTTAGTGAACAGCATACATTGAATGCCCATGATGTCTTCTCCTTTAAAAATATGCTTACAGTTCTCTGCAATTAGATTCAGTTTCTGCCTTCTATATATTGAAATAACTTTGCCTTTTGTTTAGTATAATGAAATTGCCTTCTGCTGTAATTTTCTTTTATCTGGTTATATGACCCAATGTGATTTTTATTGATTTATGTCAATCATGCTGGGCCTTCCTGTCCTGCTCACAGATTCTTGTAGATTTTTTTCCTGTGTAACAATATTTAAACACCACAGATGCCATTCTATCTATGCATGTTTTTATCACCTGAGGCTTGAGTGCTAAGCCGAAACATGCTGTAAGTCGCTTTTATGCATTACAATAAAACTTTTTAACTAGACTTAATAGCAGTGTCTTCCATGTGGGCTCATCTTCTGCCTTGCTATTCACCTTCTATCTTCCTCTAAAATGGCAGCTGTTTGTTTATGTTTGATCCCGCCTCTCTTCCCTAACATAAAGTCAAGGAGGTGTGGCTCAACCATGCACTCAGGCTCCCCTGCCTCCTCACAGCTGTTTGGACTACTATCCCCACCTACCAGATCCTTCCGACTTCGATATCTTTCCCTGACATGTCACACTTGTATCAGTGAACTTGCCACTGTCCAGTGTGGGATTAATGATTGTATCATAGCTTTGTACTTATCTGAAAGCTATGTCACCATTGTCCTTTTGCTTTCACTGATGAAATAGCAGGAGAAACAGGCAAGTGCTGCTAGCCAATCTAGTGCTCATTCTCAACGTGCGCATGAATAACTGGCAATTTCAACTCCTGTACTGCTTTGAAACCAGGCAAGGACATGCAGGCAAGCACTCCAATTCACAGGCGCACAAGTGTGAGGTGACAGGGAAAGAAGATAGTGCTGAGATGCTTGATATTTCCCACCTCCTTGACTTTATGTTTGATATGAGAGGGAAGTATAAAAAGTATTTTTAGATCACTACTAAAAAATACTACTAAACAAATATTTTAGGAACTTAATTTATTCCCATGAGTTTGGTTAGTATTTCCACATATAACATTCTAGTATTTACAGAATGGGAAGGGAGAATTGGGAAAAATTGTGGCAGATAAAATATAACATTTATTTATTATTATTAAAAAGTCTTTACACAAGAATGATAAAATTTGCAAACATATATATAACATCTAGGGCAAGATTAGGAAGCTTGTCTTCCTGCATGCATATATTGACCCCTTTTAATATTAACGTGTTTGATATTCTTTAATTACTTTCTTCTATTTTTGTGCATGCTTTTACTTTCCAAGAAAGGGACAGGAAGGTATAGTGTTAGAGAATTGAGATCTCTGCAACTGCCCAGGATCGTTTTTGCAGATTGCTTCTATGTGCTGGTAAGAGCAGAATCAGAAGAAGCTGCATGTTAGCAGCGAAACGGCCGTAGGGTGTTATATTAGGGAAAGACACATAATAGACAGGAAGGGAAAGTGTTGTAATCTAGCTTAGAATACATGTGCTGAATATACCTTAAGAGAAACTGTAAGAGCAAGTGCCACAGTCCTGTGTTGTAATTGTTACCCAGGTCACAAGATCTTGGCGTCTGTCTGGTTTAAACACGCTGCCCTCAACAACGGGCAGCTGAACCCGGCTCTGAGAAGAGACCGGGTAACAACTAGATAAGGTCCACTCTCTATACTGCTGTGGAGATACTTTCTACCAGCAGTAAAAGATATAGGATCAAACATACAATAAGTGATGTGCTGAGCTCGACTAACAGCTAGATAAGATCCACTCTATACACTGCTGGTTGAGATAACCACCTGGGAGCAGTGAAACACGACAATTAAATACACAATAAGCTGAAACCCGGGACACAGCCATACAAAACAGAATTCAGACACTACTTGTGCCTACAGCCAGCCACAATTAATAAAGTAAAAGGATACTTGTAACCCAAGTGCTTGTGATACAAAGGCATATAGACAGAAGTTACAAATAAAGTGCAACATTGTATCTGTATCCACTGATTCTGCTCTTACCAGCACATAGAAGCAATCTGCAAAAACGATCCTGGGCAGTTGCAGAGATCTCAATTCTCTAACACTATACCTTCCTGTCCCTTTCTTGGAAAGTAAAAGCATGCACAAAAATAGAAGAAAGTAATTAAAGAATATCAAACAAGTTAATATTAAAAGGGGTCAATATATGCATGCAGGAAGACAAGCTTCCTAATCTTGCCCTAGATGTTATATATATGTTTGCAAATTTTATCATTCTTGTGTAAAGACTTTTTAATAATAATAAATAAATGTTATATTTTATCTGCCACAATTTTTCCCAATTCTCCCTTCCCATTCTGTAAATACTAAACTACTATTGGTGGTGCACACTGGGCAGAAAAGGACCACCTGTCTTTTGTATTAATCCATACACATATAACATTCTGCCATACTATGGTTTGGGACGTTGAAGCAACCACTTTGGCCCACATATATTACAGTTTTTCCGACAGTTTTCTTATGACTTTGACCTGAAAAGAATGTGCAATTGCTTTTACATGTATTTATAAAGTGTATGCAGCAGTTTTGTTTAGTGGCTGCACTGTGTCCGATGCACTGCAAAATTCTTCACCTAGAACAGCATGTTCGTGTTTAGTGCCACATTTATTACTGACGTGCTCCACAATACTGCAGCATGAACAAAGTGCACCAAAAAAGAATGGTGCACACTTCCCGAGCAGTGCAGGGGTTGCCAGATTAATCAAGAATGTTCACCAGTTTTGATGAATCTGCTGCCCTCTGCACACTCCACAAGCAAATAGCACAGTTTTGATAAATGTGGGCTTTTGACTTTGTTTAATCCTTTAACGACTTACTCAGATGCCTAAGTGGTAAAATAGCTGCAATCTGTGTCCCTGAGCCTGTGCAAGCATCATGGTTGTACCCTGTACACTGTGTTGCAGTAATGTACTTGCCCCCATGACATAAAGTTACACTGAGGTAAAAGGTTAACATCAACAGGATATGCTCTGTTCTATACTATATTTTAGTGCCTGTGAATTCTGTTATGGAATCTGCCATGCTTCTGAGAAAATCCTGAACATTACAATGCGCAAAAACAGTGCAGTGCATCATATCCAACATTAAATAATTTCATAATTTACTGTATTTATCATAACCAGATAGTTATTTTTCTGTATTTATCTTTATGAAATCTTGCATTCTGCCTCATATTCATGAACAGTAAGAATTAGAGATGAGCGAGCACTAAAATGCTCGGGTACTCGTTATTCGAGACGAACTTTTCCCGATGCTCGAGTGCTCGTTTCGAGTAACGAGCCCCATTGAAGTCAATGGGAGACTCGAGCATTTTTCAAGGGGACCAAGGCTCTGCACAGGGAAGCTTGGCCAAACACCTGGGAACCTCAGAAAAGGATGGAAACACCACGGAAATGGACAGGAAACAGCAGGGGCAGCATGCATGGGTGCCTCTGAGGCTGCTTAATCGCACCATTATGCCAAAATTATGGGCAACAGCATGGCCATGACAGAGTGACAGAATGAAGCTAGATAGCATCTAAAACATCCAATAATTGACCCTGACACTATAGGGGACGGCATGCAGAGGCAGCGGCAGCAGCGGAAGGCTAGAGAGTGGCATGGCGACATACCCTAAATGGACTCAGGCTTCAAACCAATGGGTAGCAGAGAGGAACCAAAGAAGGTGAGCAAGAAGCGCTCAAATAATATTGGTACATGATAAAAGTTTGCCAGTATATTTTGTGGATTACACAGCAGGGTGGCGACAAAGTTAACATGGAAGCCATGAAAACAATCCAAAATTCTGCCTGACACAGCTCGTTTGATAAGGGGACGATGTATGGAGGCAGTGAACTAGTAGTAGATTAAAGGTACTGCAGTTAAAACTATGTTAGTTGGTTCTTGGCATGGAGCTGGCGCTCCGCTGCCAGGCGAGCTTTCGCCAATCCAAGCCCCTGTCTCTAGGCTACTCCCCAAACAGCACTTCTAAGAACCTTTCGGATAAGATCAAGTGTAGTAGCGTTCTTATAAGTTTGGGATATGGCGGGTAAGGGGAATGTAAACATCTGCGCAAGAAGCGCTGAAATAATATCCGTAAATGAAAAAAGTTTTCCAGTATATTTTGTGGCTTACACAGCAGGGTGGCGACAAAGTTAACAAGTTTGATGTGGAATGCCCTGCAATAGCTCTTGGGCGGTGTGCCTTTTATCACCTAGGCTCAGCAGTTTGAGCAGCGCCTGCTGTCGCTTAGCAACGGCACTGCTGCTGTGCCTAGAGCTACCGACTGATGGCGCCATGCCCACGGATGGTAATTCGGAGGAGGAGGAGGTGGAGGAGGGGTGGGAGGATTTGGAGGTATAGTAGGCCTTTGAGACCTGGACCGAGGTAGGCCCCGCAATCCTCTGCGTCGGCAGTATATGACCAGCCCCAGGGTCAGACTCGGTCCCAGCCTGCACCAAGTTAAGTGTAGTAGCGTTCTTATAAGTTTGGAATATGGCGGGTGAGGGGAATGTAAACAGATGCGCAAGAAGCGCATGATGCGCATGGAGCTGGCGCTCCGCTGCTAGGCGAGCTTTCGCCAATCCAAGCCCCTGTCTCTAGGCTACTCCCCAAACAGCACTTCTAAGAACCTTTTGTATAAGATCAATTGTAGTAGCGTTCTTATAAGTTTAGGATATGGCGGGTGAGGGGAATGTAAACAGATGCGCAAGAAGCGCATGATGCGCATGGAGCTGGCGCTCCGCTGCTAGGCGAGCTTTCGCCAATCCAAGCCCCTGTCTCTAGGCTACTCCCCAAACAGCACTTCTAAGAACCTTTTGTATAAGATCAAGTGTAGTAGCGTTCTTATAAGTTTAGGATATGGCGGGTGAGGGGAATGTAAACAGATGCGCAAGAAGCGCTGAAATAATATCCGTAAATGGTAAAAGTTTGCCAGTGTATTTTGTGGATAACACAGCAGGGTGGCGACAAAGTTAACAACTTTGATGTGGAATCCATGAAAACAACCCAAATTTCGGCCTGACAAACCTCGTTTGATAAAGGGACGATGTATGGAGGCAGCTATATGGACGACTTTTGGAGGTAGCAATGGAGACAACGTGTGGAGGCTGCTATGGAGACAATTCAATTTGGATAGTGCCTGTATGTGGCAGTCCAAAAAATTTTTCAAACCAGAGGAGCAGGTAGGTGGCCCTCCAGAAAAATGGAATAGATTGAGTGCCTGTATGTGGCAGTCCAAAAAATTTTTCAAACCAGAGGAGCAGGTAGGTGGCCCTCCAGAAAAATGGAATAGATTGAGTGCCTGTATGTGGCAGTCCAAAAAAGTTTTCAAACCAGAGGAGCAGGTAGGTGGCCCTCCAGAAAAATGGAATAGATTGAGTGCCTGTATGTGGCAGTCCAAAAAAGTTTTTAAACCAGAGGAGCAGGTAGGTGGCCCTCCAGAAAAATGGAATAGATTGAGTGCCTGTATGTGGCAGTCCAAAAAAGTTTTTAAACCAGAGGAGCAGGTAGGTGGCCCTCCAGAAAAATGGAATAGATTGAGTGCCTGTATGTGGCAGTCCCAAAAAATTGTTTAAAACAGAGGACCGGAAAGGTGGCCCTCCAGAAAAATTGAATAGATTGAGTGCCTGTATGTGGCACTCCCAAAAATTGTTTAAAACAGAGGACCGTGTCGGTGGCCCTCCAGAAAAATTAAATGCATAAAGTACTATACCTAGAGCCAGTGGGCCCTGTCAAAAAACAGCCAGTTTCCTCTGCTTTACTGTAGAAAGAGGAGGAGAAGGAGGAAAATGAGGAGGAGGAGGAGTGGATAAATTATTCAGGTTGAGCTTCCTTCACCTGCTGGAGATTTGAAATTAGGAGAAATCCATGCTTTATTCATCTTGATAAGCGTCAGCCTGTCAGCGCTGTCAGTCGACAGGCGTGTACGCTTATCGGTGATGATGCCACCAGCTGCACTGAAAACCCGCTCTGACAAGACGCTAGCGGCAGGGCAGGCAAGAACCTCCAAGGCGTAGAGCGCCAGTTCGTGCCACATGTCCAGCTTTGAAACCCAGTAGTTGTAGGGAGCTGTGTGATCATTTAGGACGATGGTATGGTCAGCTACGTACTCCCTCACCATCTTTCTGTAAAGATCAGCCCTACTCTGCCGAGACTGGGGACAGGTGACAGTGTCTTGCTGGGGTGACATAAAGCTGGCAAAAGCCTTGTAAAGCGTACCCTTGCCAGTGCTGGACAAGCTGCCTGCTCGCCTACTCTCCCTCGCTACTTGTCCCGCAGAACTACGCACTCTGCCGCTAGCGCTGTCAGAAGGGAAATACTGTTTCAGCTTGTGCACCAGGGCCTGCTGGTATTCATGCATTCTCACACTCCTTTCCTCTCCAGGGATGAGAGTGGAAAGATTTTGCTTGTACCGTGGGTCCAGGAGAGTGAACACCCAGTAATCGGTGCTGGAATAAATTCTTTGAACGCGAGGGTCACGGGATAGGCAGCCTAGCATGAAATCTGCCATATGCGCCAGAGTACCAACGCGTAAGAATTCACTCCCCTCACTGGCCTGACTGTCCATTTCCTCCTCCTCCAACTCCTCCAACTCCTCTTCTTCTGCCCATACACGCTCAACAGTGTAGGACTCAACAATGGTCCCCTCTTGTGTCTCGCCAACATTCTCCTCCTCTTCCTCCTCATCCTCCTCCACCTCCACCTCCTCCGATATGCGCTGAGAAACAGACCTAAGGGTGCTTTGGCTATCAACAAGGGAATCTTCTTCCCCTGTCTCTTGTGAGGAGCGCAAAGCTTCCGACTTCATGCTGACCAGAGAGTTTTTCAACAGGCCAAGCAGCGGGATGGTGAGGCTGATGATGGCGGCATCGCCACTGACCATCTGTGTTGACTCCTCAAAGTTACTCAGCACCTGACAGATATCAGACATCCACGTCCACTCCTCATTGTAGACTTGAGGAATCTGACTGACCTGACTACCAGTTCTGGTGGAAGTTGACATCTGGCAGTCTACAATCGCTCGGCGCTGCTGGTAAACTCTGGATAACATGGTCAGTGTTGAATTCCACCTCGTGGGCACGTCGCACAACAGTCGGTGAGCGGGCAGTTGGAGGCGGCGCTGCGCTGCCCTGAGAGTGGCAGCATCTGTGCTGGACTTCCTGAAATGCGCACAGATGCGGCGCACCTTCGTGAGCAAATCAGACAGATTGGGGTATGTCTTGAGGAAACGCTGAACTATCAGATTTAACACATGGGCCAGGCATGGCACATGTGTCAGTCTGCCGAGTTGCAGAGCCGCCACCAGGTTACGGCCGTTGTCACACACAACCATGCCTGGCTTCAGGTTCAGCGGTGCCAGCCACAGATCAGTCTGCGCCGTGATGCCCTGTAATAGTTCTTGGGCGGTGTGCCTTTTATCGCCTAGGCTCAGCAGTTTGAGCACCGCCTGCTGTCGCTTAGCGACGGCACTGCTGCTGTGCCTAGAGCTACCGACTGATGGCGCCATGCCCACGGATGGTCATTCGGAGGAGGAGGTGGAGGAGGGGTGGGAGGAGGAGGAGGCATAGTAGGCCTCAAACACCTGGACCGAGGTAGGCCCCGCAATCCTCGGCGTCGGCAGTATATGACCAGCCGCAGGGTCACACTCGGTCCCAGCCTCCACCAAGTTAACCCAATGTGCCGTCAGAGATATATAGTGGCCCTGCCCGGCAGCACTCGTCCACGTGTCCGTGGTCAGGTGGACCTTGTCAGAAACGGCGTTGGTCAGGGCACGGATTATGTTGTCTGACACGTGCTGGTGCAGGGCTGGGACGGCACATCGGGAAAAGTAGTGGCGGCTGGGGACCGAATACCGAGGGGCGGCCGCCGCCATGAGGCTGCGAAAGGCCTCGGTCTCTACTAGCCTATAGGGCAGCATCTCCAGGCTTAGCAATCTGGAAATGTGCACATTAAGGGCTTGGGCGTGCGGGTGGGTTGCACTATATTTGCGTTTCCGCTCCAGCGTCTGGGGTATGGAGAGCTGAACGCTGGTGGATGCTGTGGAGGATCGTGGAGGTGACGATGGGGTTTTTGTGGCAGGGTCCTGGGCAGGGGGCTGACTATCAGCTGACACAGGGGAAGGAGCAGTGGTGTGCACGGCCGGAGGTGAACGCGCTTGTTGCCACTGAGTGGGGTGTTTAGCATTCATATGCCTGCGCATACTGGTGGTAGTTAAGCTAGTAGTGGTGGAACCCCTGCTGATCCTGGTTTGGCAAATGTGGCACACCACAGTCCGTCGGTCATCCGGTGTTTCCTTAAAGAACCTCCAGACTTCTGAAAATCTAGCCCTCGCCGCAGGAGCCCTCGCCACGGGAGCTTCACTAGTTGACACATTTGGCGCTGATGCACCAGCTCTGGCCCTGCCTCTCCGTCTGGCCCCACCACTGCCTCTTCCAACCTGTTCTGGTCGAGGACTCTCCTCCGTCTCAGAAGCACTGTGTTCACCCGGCCTCTCAACCCAGCTTGGGTCTGTCACCTCATCATCCTCCGATCCCTTAGTCTGCTCCCCCCTCGGACTTCCTGCCCTGACAACAACTTCCCCACTGTCTGACAACCGTGTCTCCTCATCGTCGGACACCTCTTTACACACTTCTTCCACTACGTCAACAAGGTCATCATCACCCACAGACTGCGACTGGTGGAAAACCTGGGCATCAGAAAATTGCTCATCAGCAACCGGACAAGTGGTTTGTGACTGTGGGAAGGGTCCAGAAAACAGTTCCTCAGAGTATGCCGGTTCAAATGGCAAATTTTGCTGGGAGGGGGCAGACTGGGGGGGAGGAGGCTGAGGTGCAGGAGCTGGAGGAGTGCCGATTTCGGTGACATGGGTGGACTGCGTGGAAGACTGACTGGTGGACAAATTGCTCGAAGCATTGTCGGCAATCCACGACATCACCTGTTCGCACTGTTCTGGCCTCAACAGTGCTCTACCACGAGTCCCAGTAACTTCAGACATGAACCTAGGGAGTGTAGCTCTGCGGCGTTCCCCTGCTCCCTCATAAGCAGGTGGTGTCTCACCCCGCCCAGGACCACGGCCTCTGACCCCTGCAGTAGTTGGACGCCCACGTCCCCGCCCTCGTCCTCTACCCCTAGCCCTCGGGTTAAACATTTTGAAAATGAGAGTTATAACTTGTATTTTTTTTTTAACTTTTTTTTTTTTTTTTTTTTTTTTTTTTTTTGTGTTTTTTAGTTTTTAAAACCAAACGATGCTATCCTATTGCTATGGCTATTTTCTAGCCAAGTATTACAGCACACTACTATGCCAGATGAGATGACGCTGAGTTATGAAAAAAATAAACGTAAAATAAAAAAGGAAATGGCAGACTGTGCCTAGTTGAAATACAACCCCGGGCCCTAATAAATTTTCCCACTTCGGTCTTTGCGATGGATATGTGCGTCACTAAAACACAGTGGTCGCAAGTCTGACTCCAAATTGCTCCCAATTTGATAGTAGATGCACTGCAGCAAGTACAGCCACCAGCAGATCAACCAGAAATCAAATATATATAACGCTACTGTAGGCGTAATTAAGACGTTTGTATTCTCCTATGGCTATTTTCTAGCCAAGTATTACAGCACACTACTATGCCAGATGAGATGACGCTGAGTTATGAAAAAAATAAACGTAAAATAAAAAAGGAAATGGCAGACTGTGCCTAGTTGAAATACAACCCCGGGCCCTAATAAATTTTCCCACTTCGGTCTTTGCGATGGATATGTGCGTCACTAAAACACAGTGGTCGCAAGTCTGACTCCAAATTGCTCCCAATTTGATAGTAGATGCACTGCAGCAAGTACAGCCACCAGCAGATCAACCAGAAATCAAATATATATAACGCTACTGTAGGCGTAATTAAGACGTTTGTATTCTCCTATGGCTATTTTCTAGCCAAGTATTACAGCACACTACTATGCCAGATGAGATGACGCTGAGTTATGAAAAAAATAAACGTAAAATAAAAAAAGGAAATGGCAGACTGTGCCTAGTTGAAATACAACCCCGGGCCCTAATAAATTTTCCCACTTCGGTCTTTGCGATGGATATGTGCGTCACTAAAACACAGTGGTCGCAAGTCTGACTCCAAATTGCTCCCAATTTGATAGTAGATGCACTGCAGCAAGTACAGGCACCAGCAGATCAACCAGAAATCAAATATATATAACGCTACTGTAGGCGTAATTAAGACGTTTGTATTCTCCTATGGCTATTTTCTAGCCAAGTATTACAGCACACTACTATGCCAGATGAGATGACGCTGAGTTATGAAAAAAATAAACGTAAAATAAAAAAGGAAATGGGAGACTGTGCCTAGTTGAAATACAACCCCGGGCCCTAATAAATTTTCCCACTTCGGTCTTTGCGATGGATATGTGCGTCACTAAAACACAGTGGTCGCAAGTCTGACTCCAAATTGCTCCCAATTTGATAGTAGATGCACTGCAGCAAGTACAGCCACCAGCAGATCAACCAGAAATCAAATATATATAACGCTACTGTAGGCGTAATTAAGACGTTTGTATTCTCCTATGGCTATTTTCTAGCCAAGTATTACAGCACACTACTATGCCAGATGAGATGACGCTGAGTTATGAAAAAAATAAACGTAAAATAAAAAGAAACTGGCAGACTGTGCCTAATTGAAATACAACCCCGGGCCCTAATAAATTTTCCCACTTTGGTCTTTGCGATGGATATGTGCGTCACTAAAACACAGTGGTCGCAAGTCTGACTCCAAATTGCTCCCAATTTGATAGTAGATGCACTGCAGCAAGTACAGCCACCAGCAGATCAACCAGAAATCAAATATATATAACGCTACTGTAGGCGTAATTAAGACGTTTGTATTCTCCTATGGCTATTTTCTAGCCAAGTATAACAGCACACTACTATGCCAGATGAGATGACGCTGAGTTATGAAAAAAATAAACGTAAAATAAAAAGAAACTGGCAGACTGTGCCTAATTGAAATACAACCCCGGGCCCTAATAAATTTTCCCACTTCGGTCTTTGCGATGGATATGTGCGTCACTAAAACACAGTGGTCGCAAGTCTGACTCCAAATTGCTCCCAATTTGATAGTAGATGCACTGCAGCAAGTACAGCCACCAGCAGATCAACCAGAAATCAAATATATATAACGCTACTGCAGGCGTAATTAAGACGTTTGTATTCTCCTATGGCTATTTTCTAGCCAAGTATTACAGCACACTACTATGCCAGATGAGATGACGCTGAGTTATGAAAAAAATAAACGTAAAATAAAAAGAAACTGGCAGACTGTGCCTAATTCTACTCAAACCCCTAATAAATTTTCCCACTTTGGTGTTTGAGGTGGATATGTGTGTCACTAAGAGCTAAACACAACGGTAGCAAGTCCCCCTGCTAATTCCTCACAATATGGTACTAGCTGCAAATAAAAAAAAAAAAAAATTATAACGTTATTGTAGCCCTAAGAAGGGCTGTTGGGTTCTTTAAGAATCACTCCTGCCTAACAGTAAGCTAATAGAACACCCTAACGCTTTCCCTGAGCAGCAGCAGCTCTCTCCCTAGCGGCATCCAGACAGAGAATGATCCGAGCAGCGCGGGCAGCGGCTAGTCTATCCCAGGGTCACCTGATCTGGCCAGCCAACCACTGCTATCTACGTGTAAGGGTACCACGTCATGCTGGGTGGAGTGCAGAGTCTCCTGGCTTGTGATTGGCTCTGTTTCTGGCCGCCAAAAAGCAAAACGGCGGGAGCTGCCATTTTCTCGAGCGGGCGAAATACTCGTCCGAGCAACGAGCAGTTACGAGTACGCTAATGCTCGATCGAGCATCAAGCTCGGACGAGTATGTTCGCTCATCTCTAGTAAGAATGTTAGAATCCAGCCCTCATGTACAAAAACCTTTTCAATCACACCAGCAGCTTACATAATTGTTCTTCAGTGTTGTTCTGACAAGTTTCATCAACACTTACCTTACATGCTTATATAATAGCAATACTTGTTCTTTTTGAAAAATATATATAAACAGAACAGTTGAAATTTTTCTCTGAACATTTGGAAACTTGTAGTATATTAACAATAAAAATGTATTTTTAAACATTGGTTTTAAAATGTTACAGTGATTTTTTTTTCTGTCTTGAAGATCAAAAGCTTCCAGTGTAGTGAAACTTAAGCTAAACTTTTTATCTGATAGTGTTACTACTTATTGATAAATGGTTTTTGATTTCTACTCCAGTGCTAAAGGTTATGTGCATTTCTCTTCCTTTAACTTGCTCTATATGAGAATTGACCAAATGTTGTCATATGGGGCATCAATTTTTTGTGGCATGTACTGTTTCTATATTGGGAAGTCATTCTCAGGAGTGGTAGCGAGATCTAAACAACTAGGGCAACATCTATTCAACATTTGCATCTTCAGTCCATGTTCAACTTGGTTTTCACATTGAACTTCAATCACTTGATGTGTAGAGGTCACTAGTAGAAATAGAAGGAAATGTATTGGATATTTTAAACTTTTGTAAAATACAATACTGAAAGTGGGACATGCAATATTATTCAGCCTGTGATGAACTCCCGCTCTCGAGTCTCAGCATCTACTTTATGGAGTCCCAGAATTTAGCCCTTAAGCTCCGCCCACTTACACAAAATAACATCCTTACTAGAGATGAGCGAGCACTAAAATGCTCGGGTACTCGTTATTCAAGACGAACTTTTCCTGCTCGAGTGCTCGTCTCGAATAACGAGCCCCATTGAAGTCAATGGGAGACTCGAGCATTTTTCAAGGGGACCAAGGCTCTGCACAGGGAAGCTTGGCCAAACACCTGGGAACCTCAGAAAAGGATGGAAACACCACGGAAATGGACAGGAAACAGCAGGGGCAGCATGCATGGATGCCTCTGAGGCTGCTGAATCGCACCATTATGCCAAAATTATGGGCAACAGCATGGCCATGACAGAGTGACTGAATGAGGCTAGATAGCATCTAAAACATCCAATAATTGACCCTGACACTATAGGGGACGGCATGCAGAGGCAGCGGCAGCAGTGGCAGGCTAGAGAGTCTCATGGCGACATACCCTAAATGGACTCAGGTTTCACCAAAGGAGGTGAAATGATTTCCTATGTGAACAAAAGGTTGACGGTATATTTAGTCGATAACACAGCATGGTGTCGACATAGTGACCAAGTTCCATAACGTATCTGGTGAAACACCCGAAAAATGAGCCTGACACAGCTCTTTTGATAAGGGGACGACATGTGAAGGCAGCCATGGAGATGACTTCCATGATTAAGAGTGACAGTATGGGGCATTCATATTGCGCTGCTATGATTGCAACTTCAGGTCTCCAGCATGGCGGCGACAGATGGGCCGAGTTCCACTGTGTATCTGGTGAAACACCTGAAAATTCTGCCTGACACAGCTCGTTTGATAAGGGGACGATGTATGGAGGCAGTGAACTAGTAGTAGATTAAAGGTGCTGCAGTTAAAACTATGTTAGTTGGATCTTGGCATGGAGCTTGCGTTCCGCTGCCAGGCGAGCTTTCGCCAATCCAAGCCCCTGTCTCTAGTCTACTCCCCAAACAGCACTTCTAAGAACCTTTTGTATAAGATCAAGTATAGTAGCGTTCTTATAAGTTTAGGATATGGCGGGTGAGGGGAATGTAAACAGATGCGCAAGAAGCGCTGAAATAATATTGGTAAATGATAAAAGTTTGCCAGTATATTTTGTGGATTATACAGCAGGGTGGCGACAAAGTTAACAAGTTTAATGTGGAAGCCATGAAAACAACCAAAAATTCTGCCCGACACAGCTCGTTTGATAAGGGGACGATGTATGGAGGCAGTGAACTAGTAGTAGATTAAAGGTGCTGCAGTTAAAACTATGTTAGTTGGATCTTGAGATGGAGCTGGCGCTCCGCAGCCAGGCGAGCTTTCGCCAATCCAAGCCCCTGTCTCTAGGCTACTCCCCAAACAGCAATTCTAAGAACCTTTTGTATAAGATCAAGTGTAGTAGCGTTCTTATAAGTTTAGGATATGGCGGGTGAGGGGAATGTAAACAGATACGCAAGAAGTGCTGAAATAATATTGGTAAATGATAAAAGTTTGCCAGTATATTTTGTGGATTACACAGCAGGGTGGCGACAAAGTTAACAAGTTTGATGTGGAATCCATGAAAACAACCCAAAATTCTGCCTGACACAGTTCGTTTGATAAGGAGACCATGTATGGAGGCAGTGAACTAGTAGTAGATTAAAGGTGCTGCAGTTAAAACTATGTTAGTTGGATCTTGAGATGGAGCTGGCGCTCCGCAGCCAGGCGAGCTTTCGCCAATCCAAGCCCCTGTCTCTAGGCTACTCCCCAAACAGCACTTCTAAGAACCTTTTGTATAAGATCAAGTGTAGTAGCGTTCTTATAAGTTTAGGATATGGCGGGTGAGGGGAATGTAAACAGATGCGCAAGAAGCGCTGAAATAATATTGGTAAGTGATAAAAGTTTGCCAGTATATTTTGTGGATTACACAGCAGGGTGGCGAAAAAGTTAACAAGTTTGATGTGGAATCCATGAAAACAACCCAAAATTCTGCCTGACACAGTTCGTTTGATAAGGAGACCATGTATGGAGGCAGCTATATGGACAACTTTTGGAGGCAGCTATGGCGATGACGTGTGGAGGTAGCAATGGAGACAACGTGTGGAGCCAGCTAAAAAGACGACATGTGGAGGCTGCTATGGAGACAATTTAATTTGGATAGTGCCTGTATGTGGCAGTCCAAAAAAGTTTTCAAACCAGAGGAGCAGGTAGGTGGTCCTCCAGAAAAATTAAATAAATTGAGTGCCTGTATGTGGCAGTCCAAAAAAGTTTTCAAACCAGAGGAGCAGGTAGGTGGTCCTCCAGTAAAATTAAATAGATTTAGTGCCTGTATGTGGCACTCCCAAAAATTGCTTAAAACAGAGGACCGGGTAGGTGGCCCTCCAGAAAAATTAAATACATAGAGTACTATAGCTAGAGCCAGTTGGCCCTGGCAAAAAATAGCCAGTTTCCTATGCTTTAGTGTACAAAGAGGAGGAGAAGGAGGACAATGAGGAGGAGGAGTGCATACATTATTCAGGTTGAGCTTCTTTCACCTGTTAGAGAATGAAAATCCGGAGAAATCCAGGCTTTATTCATCTTGATAAGCGTCAGTCTGTCAGCACTGTCAGTCGACAGGCGTGTACGCTTATCTGTGATGATGCCACCAGCTGCACTGAAAACCCGCTCGGACAACACGCTAGCGGCAGGGCAGGCAAGAACCTCCAAGGCGTACAGCGCCAGTTCGTGCCACATGTCCAGCTTTGAAACCCAGTAGTTTTAGGGAGCTGTGTGATCATTTAGGACGATGGTATGGTCAGCTACGTACTCCCTCACCATCTTTCTGTAAAGATCAGCCCTACTCTACCGAGACTGGGGACAGGTGACAGTGTCTTGCTGGGGTGACATAAAACTGGCAAAGGCCTTGTAAAGCGTACCCCTGCCAGTGCTGGACAAGCTGCCTGCTCGCCTACTCTCCCTCACTACTTGTCCCGCAGAAGTACGCCCTCTGCCGCTAGCGCTGTCAGAAGGGAAATACTGTTTCAGCTTGTGCACCAGGGCCTGCTGGTATTCATGCATTCTCACACTCCTTTCCTCTCCAGGGATGAGAGTGGAAAGATTTTGCTTGTACCGTGGGTCCAGGAGAGTGAATACCCAGTAATCGGTGCTGGAATAAATTCTTTGAACGCGAGGGTCATGGGATAGGCAGCATAGCATGAAATCTGCCATATGCGCCAGAGTCCCAACGCGCAAAAATTCACTCCTCTCACTGGCCTGACTGCCCATTTCCTCCTGCTCCAGCTCCTCCAACTCCTCTTCTTCTGCCCATACACGCTGAACAGTGAAGGACTGAACAATGGTCCCCTCTTCTGTCTCGCCAACATTCTCCTCCTCTTCCTCCTCATCCTCCTCCACCTCCTCCGATATGCGCTGAGAAACAGACCTAAGGGTGCTTTGGCTATCAACAAGGGAATCTTCTTCCCCCGTCTCTTGTGACGAGTGCAAAGCTTCCGACTTCATGCTGACCAGAGAGTTTTTCAACAGGCCAAGCAGCGGGATGGTGAGGCTGATGATGGCGGCATCGCCACTGACCATCTGTGTTGACTCCTCAAAGTTACTCAGCACCTGACAGATATCAGACATCCACGTCCACTCCTCATTGTAGACTTGAGGAAGCTGACTGACCTGACTACCAGTTCTGGTGGAAGTTGACATCTGGCAGTCTACAATCGCTCTGCGCTGCTGGTAAACTCTGGATAACATGGTTAATGTTGAATTCCACCTCGTGGGCACGTCGCACAACAGTCGGTGAGCGGGCAGTTGGAGGCGGCGCTGCGCTGCCCTGAGAGTGGCAGCATCTGTGCTGGACTTCCTGAAATGCGCACAGATGCGGCGCACCTTTGTGAGCAAATCAGACAGATTGGGGTAAGTCTTGAGGAAACGCTGAACTATGAGATTTAACACATGGGCCAGGCATGGCACATGTGTCAGTCTGCCGAGTTGCAGAGCCGCCACCAGGTTACGGCCGTTGTCACACACAACCATGCCTGGCTTCAGGTTCAGCGGTGCCAGCCACAGATCAGTCTGCGCCGTGATGCCCTGTAATAGCTCTTGGGCGGTGTGCCTTTTATCGCCTAGGCTCAGCAGTTTGAGCACCGCCTGCTGTCGCTTAGCAATGGCACTGCTGCTGTGCCTAGAGCTACCGACTGATGGCGCCATGCCCACTGATGGTAATTCGGAGGAGGAGGAGGTGGAGGAGGGGTGGGAGGAGGAGGAGGCAAAGTAGGCCTTTGAGACCTGGACCGAGGTAGGCCCCGCAATCCTCGGCGTTGGCAGTATATGAGCAGCCCCAGGGTCAGACTCGGTCCCAGCCTCCACCAAGTTAACCCAATGTGCCGTCAGCGATATACAGTGGCCCTGCCTGGCAGCACTCGTCCACGTGTCTGTGGTCAGGTGGACCTTGTCAGAAACTGCGTTGGTCAGGGCACGGATGATGTTCTCTGACACGTGCTTGTGCAGGGCTGGGACGGCACATCGGGAAAAGTAGTGGCGGCTGGGGACCGAATACCGAGGGGCGGCCGCCGCCATGAGGTTTCGAAAGGCCTCGGTCTCTACCAGCCTATAGGGCAGCATCTCCAGGCTAAGCAACTTGGAGATGTGGACGTTGAGGGCTTGGGCGTGTGGGTGGGTTGCGCTATACTTCTTTTAGCGCTCCAGCGTCTGGGGTATGGAGAGCTGAACGCTGGTGGATGCTGAAGAGGATCGTGGAGGCGAAGATGGAGTTTTCGCACGGGAGGTGTTTGGGCCGTGGTCCTGGGCAGGGGGCTGACTAGCAGATGACACAGGGGAAGGAGCAGTGGTGTGCCCGGCCGGAGGTAAACGGGCTTGGTGCCATTGAGTGGGGTGTTTAGCATTCATATGCCTGCGCATACTGGTGGTAGTTAAGCTAGTAGTGGTGGAACCCCTGCTGATCCTGGTTTGGCAAAGGTTGCACACCACAGTCCGTCGGTCATCCGGTGTTTCTTTAAAGAGCCTCCTTCTGAAAATATAGCCCTCGCCACGGGAGCTTGACTACGGGCAACATTTGGCGCTGATGCACCAGCTCTGGCCCTGCCTCTCCGTCTGGCCCCACCACTGCCTCTTCCAACCTGTTCTGCTATAGGACTCGCCTCCGTCTCAGAAGCACTGTGTTCACCTGGCCTATCAACCCAGCTTGGGTCTGTCACCTCATCATCCTCCGATCCCTCAGTCTGCTCCCCCCTCGGACTTCCTGCCCTGACAACAACTTCACCACTGTCTGACAACCGTGTCTCCTCATCGTCCGACACCTCTTTACACACTTCTTCCACTACGTCAATAATGTCATCATCACCCACAGACTGCGACTGGTGGAAAACCTGGGCATCGGAAAATTGCTCAGCGGCAACCGGACAAGTGGTTTGTGACTGTGGGAAGGGTCCATAAAACAGTTCCTCAGAGTATGCCGCTTCAAATGCCAAATTTTGCTGGGAGGGGGCAGACTGGGAGGAAGGAGGCTGAGGTGGAGGAGCCGGAGGAGTGCTGATTTCTTTGACATGGGTGGACTGCGTGGAAGACTGACTGGTGGACAAATGACTAGAAGCATTGTCCGCAATCCACGACATCACCTCTTCGCACTGTTCTGGCCTCAACAGTGCTCTACCACGAGTCCCAGTAACTTGAGACATGATGAACCTAGGGAGTGTAGCTCTGCGGCGTTCCCCTGCTCCCTCATCAGCAGGTGGTGTCTCACCCCGCCCAGGACCACGGCCTCTGACCCCTGCAGTAGTTGGACGCCCACGTCCACGCCCTCGTCCTCTACCCCTAGCCCTCGGGTTAAACATTTTCCAAATTAAAGTGTAAACTTTTAATTTTTTTTTTTTTTGTGTTTATTTTTTTTTTTTATTTTTAATTTTTTTTTAACCAAAACGATGCTATCCTATTGCTATGGCTAGTTTCTAACCTACACTGACAGCACACAACTGGATTTTGTGCTTTGCAAGAAGAGTTTGAGCTATAAAATGAAATAAAGGTAAAAAAAAATAAATAAATCAGCAGACTGTGCCTAATTCTAATCAAACCCCTAATAAATTGTCCCACTTCGGTGTTTGAGGTGGATATGCGTGTTACTAAGAGCTAAACACAACGGTCGCAGGTCTCCCAGCAAATTCCTCACAATATGGTACTAGCTGCACTACTAATGCCAGCAAGCCCAGCCACAAGCAAACCAAAAAAAGGAAAATATAACGCTATTGTAGGCCTAAGTAAGCCGTTGGGGTTCTCCTATGGCTATTTTGTAGCCGACACTGAAAGCACACTGCTTTGCAAGATGAGTTTGAGCTATAAAATGAAATAAAGGTAAAAAAAAAAAAATCAGCAGACTCTGCCTAATTCTAATTAAACCCCTAATAAATTGTCCCACTTCGGTGTTTGAGGTGGATATGCGTGTCACTAAGAGCTAAACACAACGGTCGCAGGTCTCCCAGCAAATTCCTCACAATATGGTACTAGCTACACTACTAATGCCAGCAAGCCCAGCCACAAGCAAACCAAAAAAAGGAAAATATAACGCTATTGTAGGCCTAAGTAAGCCGTTGGGGTTCTCCTATGGCTATTTTGTAGCCGACACTGAAAGCACACTGCTTTGCAAGATGAGTTTGAGCTATAAAATGAAATAAAGGTAAAAAAAAAATAAAATAAATCAGCAGACTCTGCCTAATTCTAATCAAACCCCTAATAAATTGTCCCACTTTGGTGTTTGAGGTGGATATGTGTGTCACTAAGAGCTAAACACAACGATAGCAGGTCCCCCTGCAAATTCCTCACAATATGGTACTAGCTGCACTACTAGTGCCAGCAAGCCCAGCCACAAGCAAATAAAAAAAAAATGTATAACGTTATTGTAGCCCTAAGAAGGGCTGTTGGGTTCTTGTAGAATCACTCCTGCCTAACACTATTCTAATAGAACACCCTAACGCTTTCCCTGACCAGCAGCAGCTCTCTCCCTAGCGGCATCCAGACAGAGAATGATCCGAGCAGCGCGGGCAGGGGCTAGTCTATTCCAGGGTCACCTGATCTGGCCAGCCAACCACTGCTATCGACGTGTAAGGGTACCACGTCATGCTGGGTGGAGTGCAGAGTCTCCTGGCTTGTGATTGGCTCTGTTTCTGGCCGCCAAAAAGCGAAACGGCGGGAGCTGCCATTTTCTCGAGCAACGAGCAGTTTCGAGTACGCTAATGCTCGAACGAGCATCAAGCTCGGACGAGTATGTTCGCTCATCTCTAATCCTTACCCTAAGTTTACTCCAAAGCACTCAGACCAACTCACTGCCACCACCCACTAATTATTACTTATACTAATTTATTACTTATACTAAGAAGGCTGTAGGTACCTCAACCTGACAGACAGCTTGCAACATCTTAAGGGGGAGGTGATAAAAACCCTTTGTGGGTGGGAGCAGATGGCTCCAGTACTAATGAGTCAGTCTTCAGTCCGCACTCACACAGTAGTCAGTGTTCCAGATCAGGAAACAGAGGTGTCACAGGCAAGCTACAAAAAAGAAATTTCCGGATCCAGCTAGGTGCAGATTAAAATCGCCTTTATTCGATTGAGTCATGATTAAGAGCACTTGTATGTGCTAGAAACGCGTTGACGATTATACCATGCCACCTGTATTTTATCTGATGGATGCCCTGAAAATCGAATAAAGGCGATTTTAATCTGCACCTATCTGGATCCGGAAATTTCTTTTTTGTGGACTACATTGCCCAGCAGCGGGGTGGATCCGTGCTAGCGGACTAAGTTGCCGCATGATCCAGGTGAGCTGGAGGACTTTTTGTATATGTCACAGGCAAGCTGCCTGACACCTTGGCCAGTCCACAGAGACTAGGCCTTGAGGACAGAGATCCACCATCAGGATTCTATTCCATCTTTACCATCCCAGCCTGAAGCTATTAACCAGGTCTAGAGCAACTACCTTCCACTCCGACCAGCTATTTCCTTCCAACTGAAGTCTGCATCTGAATAAGGCTAGTGAATGCTGTTTAATGGTCCAATAAAGAACTGTAAGTTATTCGGCACCAACATGCCTCCAAGTGATCCCCCATCCTCCATCATAAAGGATCCCTATCTAAACATCGGGTTGCCCCAGGGAGAAACCTATTCTATCAGCCTTTCACTCAACGTTCATGTACACACCACCTGCTGGAGACTCACCAGGCTCTGGACAGGGCCTCTGTTCCCATATACCATAGTGTACCGCAACATCCAGCCGCTCCAGTATTTCATCCAGGCCACGAGAAAGGCTAGGCCTGGTGGGGGATGTTGCAAGTGGCATCATGAACAAGATATCTACTTCAATGCCTTATGCTGGAACTGTTGTTGATTGAACTGTGTTTCCTAGCCCTGCTGCTTAACGGTTTAAGGCCCTACTGTGATTGAACTCTTTGTGCTGTCGAGCGCTCCTCCAGCACCTATAGGGTTAACGGTGTCCACTCTGCTGTGCCATGCTGTGGAGCGCTGCTCCAGCACAGGTAGGGTTCACCTCTGCAGAAACTATGCAGCAAGAAATTTCAGCCCACCGAAATTTACTGGCGGGAATTTCAGTCGGCACTCGCTAAGCTCTGCCCCTACATGAATGGCGCGAACTCTGCAGCAGGACTCTATGGCGCAGGAGGAAATTCATCCCACCAAAGATCCAGACGGGAAGGACTTAAGCCCCGCTGCCGTTCAAAAGTTTCCCGCTCCCCATCAGTGCAAGTGAACTGCTGAGTGCCTTGGGAAGTGTTATCATAGCGAGGCCAAAAGCCTTTACCTCTCGATGAAGAAATGGCATTGCTCAAGGCCTCAAGGACTGTGATCATCGCAACAGCTCACCCCATCCATGGGCCATTCGCTGCTCACAGACTGCATTGAGGTACAGTTCATGCCTCTATCATGGACACTTACCTCCGATCTGTGAAATCCTCAGAAGTCCAGCTGAAGACCCTCTCCATTATCTGTGTTTTAGTTTTTGGGGAATCTGCCATGGCCAATTCAAGTGTTAGGGAAACTGGTGTTCCCCTGGACTCCGTCCACCATGTAGGCTATTCTTAAGGAGCCCAAACCACCAGCAGTCGCTGATCCACCTGTAAAGTATCCAGGACCACCAGCCAAGAGGCCCATGCTGTCCGGGGAGAATGCCTTGACAGCTACTGAGGTCGCCACCACATGCTCAACAGCACCCCTAACAGCTGCAGGTAAGTCCTTGAATAATACGCCTCCATCTGACCGCAATGGAGAGCAATCTAAAGTTCCTGGCCCCAGCTACTAAAGGTCTGTCAAAGAAGTGCCTACCTACCTTCTTTGCTGAGATGCCTACTGCCACAGAAGACCTTCCCGCTGTTCCAGCTACAGCTTCTTGGTGTCTTATGTCAGCAGTTCCAGAGCCCACTGGTGTTCCTGAGGTTCCTGCTGAGTCGATCCTGCCAGTAGATGATCTCCAGTCAGTGAGAGCTTTTGTTTCACAGGTTGAACCTTCAGCTGCATTGGAACGTGTTCCAGCATCTTTTGTCCGTGCTAAAGCACATGTTCTTGTGACCTGTGGTCCTGCTACAACCACAGCTGCACCTAATGACATCCCGAATGCTTCTGCATCTACCTCTGCAGTAAGAGTTTCCACCACCAGATGTCTTCAGCTGACAGATCCAGCCACTGATGTCTTTACCCAGGCTGATGATGTCCCTGCTGTTCTTCCTGCTCCTATGCCTACAGCTTCTATTTCAGCACTGGATGCTGATGTCACCACTGAAGGGTACCAGCTTTCCCAGCGTAAGGGCTGCAATCCTTGAAAGGTACTTTCTACATTGTACATATGATAACTATTCGGATTTCTCTCCCAGTTTTCAAAAAATCCCGTTTTGCTTGATTGAGCCAGAAACATTGCTGGGCTTATCCTAATTTGTGCTGAAAAGCACCCATCTCTGCTGAAAGAAGATGCAACTACCTTCTCTATTAAGAAATGTGCCCCTCATCACAGAGGAGATTCTTTGCCCTTTTCCCTTCTTCAAGGACTGTGCCCAGATAATGGACTCTAATGCAATTGAGCCCTCTGAGAGACCCTTAATCATTATGCTCCACAAGGAAATGGACTTTCATTTATTGCTATTTTGTTGCTATGAATATTTATCTCCCTTTTTAGTAAAAAGGACTATGATAGAATTATTATTGCTGCTGATTGATAGTATCAATATTATGCCTTTCTTTTTCAGGAAAAGGACATTTTGTCTCTATTACCGTAGTAATAATGTTATGTAACATTATGCAAAGTTTACAAGTCATGTACCCATTGTCCTATCTATTGCCAATTAGATGCTTGCACTAATATAGTAATGAATACTATATGCTAGTTTGCATTAACCTTTTTGACAGACTTTGCAGCTATGTGGATGTGTTGGACCGTCTTCATCTGTATTTATTGTGGGGAATTGCTCTGGTAGATGCCTTGTAGCAGTGCAGGAAGCATGGACACACGCAGAGTTAAAGTCCAAATCAAATGTTTTATTCACACTTCTTTGCCAAAACACAAATTCAGCCTTGGCTTAGGCACGTACAAAATACAAAATAAACCCTGCCCGGCTGGGCACTGCCTAATACAATAACAGCACCTAACTATACATGTACCAGGCTGCCGGCACACGCTCTTGGCCAGCAGAATATCAGAAGGCACTCAGTTACCTTTGCTGTGTAAACACGGTCCAGCCTTCAGCTCTCCAGGTAGTGCCTCCCCTATTGCTTCTGGCCTGCAGTCTAAATCAGGCTCTAACGAGGTCTGTGACCCACACCTGTGGACTATACAGAAACCTAGGACGGAAGCCCGGATAGAGTAGGAGTCCCACTACCAGCTTACCCCTTCTCCATAATAAGCAGGCCCAGTACGGACATAACAAAGGTGTCTATGCTAGCGAGGCCAACATAGACCAAACAGACTTCTCCTGCTTACTACATGTCTGCATTTACCCTTGGGTTACTGCAGACCAATCCAGGGCTTTTACCATATACTTTTTATCTGTCTGTAGGGCAGATAGTGGTTCTCCCACACGACACCTCTCACTTTCTCACATTATGTAAAATCCTGTCTGCAGGCTTACACCTAAAACCTGAGCTTAGCACTTGTGTGGCTTCTGTAAACCGCTGGTCTTTATGGGAAACGGGGGTATCTAAGCAGTGATACCTAGATGTCATACAGTAATGTAACACCGCAAGACGACAGGTGTGCATTATATCTCATATGTTTATGATTATGTCAACTAGGTGATGGATCTGAGGACAAATTTCAGGCCTCGGTGCAAGGAGTTTCTCAAAGATATCCATAAAAAGTCTTGTTTAAAGCTGCCAGAAGCCAGCTTTTAGACACCAAACATATGTTTTATTTCCAAAGATAGTAAAATGAAGGTAATGAGTCTCACAAGGGAATAGGAACAGGTATTAGTAAATGCATGTACAGCATGGCTGAATATATTCTTACTGTTTAAGTAACATGTAAAAGTAAATAATCATACATAAAATCCAGTGAAATTAATACATGTTTATATAATCATAAAAGTTACTCCTAATTTAGTCAAAGGAAACAAAGGACATAGAATTTTCACTTTCATATTGAAATTAGTGTAGTATAAACTACAGAGTATATTGCATTAAGAAATTATTTTAGTGAAACATGATGTATGGTCAAATATTTGATTATTATAATATCTATATCTTGTGATATGAAAAAATATAGTATAGCTATGACAGAAAGTGCTTTCAAATGTTTCAAAGGCATCAATATAGGTTTCATTGGTGCCCAAACATGGAAAAATCTTAAGGACTTTATTTATAAAAATAATAAAAAAAAAATATTTATAAGCATATGATTAAAATCTGGAAATCCTGCATGAAATATGAGACGTGTTTCAATGACCAAATCAGGCTCGTCATCAGTCAGTTGGTGCCAAGTGGTACTTTTAGGAACTATTCGAGCTCTGAATTTCTTGTTGGATACAATCAGGGGCGGACTGGGAATTTAAAGTGGCCCTGGAAAAAACTGTAAAAGTGGCCCCATTCTGTGGGCGGGGTCAAAACAAGTAGGCGTGGCCTTGTGATGTGGGTGGAGTTACTAAACTCCATACAAACTGTTAATAGATACTAAAACATACTACAATACCTTCTCCAATATATAAGAATGTAACTACTATAATACTACTGCCCCTAAATAAAATATATTGTAATACTACCCCCTATGTACAACAATAACTCCTATAATACTGCCCCCTATGTACAAGAACATAACTCCTATAATACTGCCCCCTATGTACAAGACTATAACTGCTATAATATGGCCCCAATGTACAAGAATATAACTGCTATAATACTGCCCCCTGTGTACAGGAATATCACTACTATAATACTACCCCCTGTGTACAAGAATATAACTACTATAATACTGCCACCTATGTACAAGAATATAACTACTATAATACTGCCCCCTATGTACAAGACTATAACTACTATAAAACTTCCCCCTATGTATAAAAATAGAACTACTATTATACTGCCCCTATGTACAAAATTATAACTCTTATAATACTGCCCCCTGTGTACAAGAATATAACTACTATAATACTGCCCCCTGTGTACAAGAATATAACTACTATAATACTGCCCCCTGTGTACAAGAATATAACTCCTATAATCCTGCCTCCTATGTACAAGAATATAACTACTATAATACTGCCGCCTTTGTACAGGAATATAGCTACTATTACTAGTAGCCAGCATCCCCCCCCCAGTATACAGTCAGTGTGCCACGCCAGTATACATCCAGCCCACTGTAGTATATATATACATGTATCTGCCCAGTGTACAGCCAGACAGCCCATAGCCCAAGTGTCCAGCCAGACAGCCCATAGCCCCAGCGTACAGCCACACAGCCCATAACCCCAGTGTACAGCCAGACAGCCCATAGCCCAAGTGTACAGCCAGACAGCCCATAGGCCCAGTGTACAGCCAGACACCCCATAGCCCCAGTGTACATCTAGACAGCCCATAGCCCCAGTGTACAGCCAGACAGCCCATAGCCCCAGTGTACAGCCAGACAGCCCATAGCCCCAGTGTACAGCCAGACAGCCCATAGCCCAGTGTACAGCCAGACAGCCCATAGCCCCAGTGTACAGTCAGACAGCCCATAGCCCCAGTGTACAGCCCATAGCCCCAGTGTACAGCCCATAGCCCCAGTGTACAGCCCATAGCCCCAGTGTATAGTCCATAGCCCCAGTGTACAGCCCATAGCCCCAGAGTACAGCCCATAGCCCCAGAGTACAGCCCATAGCCCCAGAGTACAGCCCATAGCCCCAGAGTACAGCCCATAGCCCCAGTGTACAGCCCATAGCCCCAGTGTACAGCCCATAGCCCCAGTGTACAGCCCATAGCCCCAGAGTACAGCCCATAGCCCCAGTGTACAGCCCATAGCCCCAGTGTACAGCCCATAGCCCCAGTGTACAGCCAGACAGCCCATAGCCCCCACTATACAGCCCCTGCCCCCGCTATACAGCGCCAGTACAGTACATAAAAATAAAAACAAATGAAACTCACCTCTCCGATGCCCTGACGCTGCTCCCCTGCTTGCTCCCAGTCCGGCCGCGGTGACAGCTCCGTACGGGCCGGCGTGGCACAGACCATGACGTCAGCCGCTTGCCGATGTCATG